>NC_042963.1:57494571-57539571 GCF_901001165.1 Salmo trutta | reverse complement strand
TCACAGCGCTGGATGATTTCTGCAACTGCACTTGAAGAAACGTTCAAAGTTCTTGACATTTTCCATATTGACTGACCTTCATGTCTTAAAGTAATGATGGACTGTCATTTCTCTTTGCTTATTTGAGCTGTTCTTGACATAATATGGACTTGGTCTTTTACCAAATAGGTCTATCTTCTGTATACCACCCCTACGTGGTAGGGAAATAAAGCATTCAGCATTTAAACAACCTTTCATTGTATTAAATCATTATAGTCTATAAATTACGCATATAGGCTGTGACTTACTTTATAAATTAAATAAAAATGAAAAAATGCCTTATTAGGCTCCGTCTACAGTGCCTTTTTGAATTCATATTTAGAAACAGCAGTTTGGCCAGTCTGTGGCTTCAGGCTCATACGATGGTTCCTGGAGAGCCGGCCAGCAGCAGAGAATATCCTCTCAGCACTTGTAGGGCCACTGGGGATGCTAAACACCCTTTAGGCCTCTCTTGCCAGGCTGGGCAGAGATACCAGAGTTATAGATTTTTTTCTTCCTTAACGTTTTTTTTAGGCAAAATAACACGAAACAAAATGGAAAGCTCCTTTAAAGTTGGAATATGCTAGGTCTATTGGGCCAAAATTAATTATGGCCTATTGTACAGAACAAAAATAAAGGAAACTTTTAAGAGATCAGATAAAAAATTTTAAAAAATTATAAATACTTTGCTACAATGACACACTTATCTATTAGAGGCGGCTTATTGTAGAGAAATGAACATTGTGTTGTGTGACAAAACTGCACATTTTAGAGTGGCCTTTTTTTGTCTCCAGCACAAGGTGCACCTGTGTAATGATCATGCTGTTTAATTAGCTTCTTGATAACCCATCCACCTGACAGGTGTGGCATATCTTGGCGAAGGAGAAATGCTCACTAACAGGGATGTAAACACATTTCTGCACAACATTTGAGAGAATTAAGCTTTTTGTACAGTATGGAACATTTCTGGTATCTTTTATTTCAGCTCATGAAACATGAGACCAACACTTTACATGTTGTGTTTATATTTTAGTTCAGTGTATATTTCCACACTGAGGTTGGAATTCTACTGTGAAAGTATGAAAATTAAGATAATGCCCTTTTAGTGTGCGAGCTGTTTGAAAAGCTGTGACATCACCAGGCGAGTACATTAGTTAATAGACCAATAAGAAAGAGAGTTCCAAACCTCTCAGCCAATAACAGCTAGTTTTCAGTTGTCCCCTCCCCACTCAGACCACTCCCAGACAGTCCCAGCAAAATTCTTGCTTGAGAAATTGTTCTTTGCTAAGAAGATATTTTTGTTTCTTTTTAATAATTTTAAATTAAAAGAATCACAGTAAGGTACTTAATTGTTACCCAGAAATGATTTAATATTGAGATAAAAACTACTGCATTGGACCTTTTTAATACAAAAGGCCCCAGCATTCAGCTCAGCTCACAATCACCCTTTTCCTTCCCTAGTTACATCCAGGGCCACACCACCATGGCGGAAGTCCCTGGTGGCATCTGTCCCAGCGTCCACATCATCTGGACCCCCATCACCCCCTCCCTTACCCTGCTGCCCGACCAGGCTCAGTCCCGCTGGGGGTTCGTGGTGGCAGTGGCGGGCAGTCAGGACAGCGTACAGGCTCACTACGACACAGGTAAAGAAAGGGAGTGTGCTCAACTATCCTCCTGCGTAAAAAAAAATAATAAATAAAATAAAAAAACCAGTGAAAGCTTAAAGTCAACAGTTGCATAATGATGAAAACAGCACTAACTTGGTGAAGTCTCCGCTGCGGTACATCTGGTGGGACATGTCGGACTGAGGCCCGTTTATGACAGAGGTGTGGCATTACTTCGTAATAAGATGACAAGACCAGCCGCGTCTCAAGTTTTTAACGTCAGTTTAACTCGGCCATTGTAGTAGTGATATAGGTGTTAGCGCAGTGAGTACATCATTAGATGTTTTATTTGTTTTTATCATCCAGGACCACTTTGGACACAAGTGTTTTAATTAATACTTCTAAGTCTCTGGGGATACAGTATATTGGACATATTGTTGTTTATGTTTTTTGTTACCAATTTTAAAAAAAATAATAATGAAAATGAAACTTGTCACGGCAACGAGCGTAAACATGTTAACAGCTCTGGAGTTGATGGCCAATGGGAACCTTCGTCCCTCGCACCTCCGGGCGTGGGAGGAGCTGTGGGCGGGCAGCACCCTGGAGTTGACTGGTCCAGACAACCTGAGCAGGGCTCTGATTGGCTGCATGTTCTACCTGCTCAGTGCCTTCCCTTCGTTGCACGAGGCCCCCGGTCATTTCGGCGGGGTCAGTCCTGGGGGGCTGTCTAACGGGGGCTCAGGGCAAGACTACTGGGGACACGTGTTCTGGGACCAGGTGAGGACAACGTTCTGTTTATTTCATGATGTAACTAATGAAGGGACGTGGTTAGTTGACCAATCAGGTGTACTGGATTACAACACATAAGTGGGAACTGGCTGTACTCAAGGAGAGGGTTCATTGTGTTCAGGTAACCCTTACCTATGTGTCTTTTAGTGTGACTGAAATGTCCTTCCCCTCTGTCTCCCTGTATAGGACACTTGGATGTACCCCAGTATTGGTCTCTTCTACCCTCAGTTAGCCCGGGCCGTGCTTGAGTACCGGGTGAGGACAGTGGATGGCGCTAAGGACAATGCTGAGAAGCAAGGCTACAAGGTACAGGATTCTCTCTGAAGCCATGTGTTCGGACACTCCTTATCCACAGTCTCACGATGATCTTCTGGTTGCAAGTTTTAATAGTTGGGTGTCATATTGTGTTGATTTTTAGGTACAGTATAGTGACTAGGATTTCAGCTTCAAGTAGAAGTCTGTATCTTGGTTATGATGTGTGTTGTTGAATGTCATGTGAACGTAAGTTCATTTTAATTTCCTTCAGGAAGTATTCACACCCCTTTGACCTACTCTACATTTTGTTGTTGTTACATCCTGAATTCAAAATGGATTCAATTGATTTTTTTCCCCTTCTTCTTTTCACCTATCTACACACAGTGTTGATACACCATCCAAAGTGTAATTAATAACTTCAACATGCTCAAAGGGATTTTCAATGTCTTCTTTTTTTTTGGGGGGGATTACCCATCTACCAATAGGTGCCCTTCTTTACAAGGCATTGGAAAACCTCCCTGGTCTTTGTGGTTGAATCTGTGTTTAAAATTCACTGCTCGACTGAGGAACCTTCCAGATAATTGTATGTGTTGGATACAGAGATGAGGTATTCATTCAACAATCATCTTAAACACTATTATTGCACACAGAGTGAGTCCATGACACTTATTATGTGACTTGTTAAGCACATTTTTACTCCTGAACTTATTTAGGCTTAAAATAACAACGTGGTTGAATACTTATTATTAACTCAAGGCATTTAATGTTTTATTAATTTGTAAAGATTATGGGGTATCGTGTGTAGACCAGTGACACAAAATCTACATTTACATTTAAGTCATTTAGCAGACGCTCTTATCCAGAGCGACTTACTAAATGTAATCCATTTTAAATTCAGGCTGTAACACAACAACATGTGGAAAAAGTCCAGGGGTGTGAATACTTCCTGAAGACACTGTTTGTGGTCCCACAGGATCACACATCACACACTAAAAATACATGTCCTCACTGTACTTATAGGTGTGATGTGTTTGTAGTGTAGTGTATTATAGTGTAGTGTATGTAGTGTAGTGGTTTGTAGTGTATTATAGTGTAGTGCAGTGTAGTGGTTTGTAGTGGTTTATAGTGTAGTGTAGTGGTTTGTAGTGTATTATAGTGTGTGTAGTGTAGTGGTTTGTAGTGAATGTGGGTCAGTGTGTTCCGTTCTGATGAAAGAGAGATTGTTGTCCAACCAGGGACTAAAGTTCCCGTGGGAAAGTGCTGTGTCGGGGAGAGAGGTGTGTCCTGAAGATATATACGGACAACAAGAGATCCACATCAACGGAGACGTTACTCTGGCCTTCCAACACTACCTCTACCTCACAGAGGTAACACCTTACCCCAACACTACCTCACACAGGTAACCCCTAACCCCAACACTACCTCACACAGGTAACACCTAACCCCAACACTACCTCACACAGGTAACACCTAACCCCAACACTACCTCTACCTCACACAGGTAACACCTAACCCCAACACTACCTGTACCTCACACAGGTAACACTTAACCCCAACACTACCTCTACCTCACACAGGTAACACCTAACCCCAACACTACCTCACACAGGTAACACCTAACCCCAACACTACCTCACACAGGTAACACCTAACCGCAACACTACCTCTACCTCACACAGGTAACACCTAACCCCAACACTACCTCTACCTCACACAGGTAACACCTAACCCCAACACTACCCCTATCTCACACAGGTAACACCTAACCCCAACACTACCTCACACAGGTAACACCTAACCCCAACACTACCTCACACAGGTAACACCTAACCCCAACACTACCTGTACCTCACACAGGTAACACCTAACCCCAACACTACTTCTACCTCACACAGGTAACACCTGACCCCGACACTACCTCTACCTCACACAGGTAACCCCTAACCCCAACACTACCTCTACCTTACACAGGTAACCCCTAACCCCAACACTACCTCACACAGGTAACACATAACCCCAACACTACCTCACACAGGTAAAACCTAACCCCAACACTACCTCACACAGGTAACACCTAACCCCAACACTACCTCACACAGGTAACACCTAACCCCAACACTACCTCACACAGGTAAAACCTAACCCCAACACTACCTCACACAGGTAACACCTAACCCCAACACTACCTCTACCTCACACAGGTAACAGCTAACCCCAACACTACCTCACACAGGTAACACCTAACCCCAACACTACCTCTACCTCACACAGGTAACACCTAACCCCAACACTACCTCTACCTCACACAGGTAACACCTAACCCCAACACTACCTCACACAGGTAACACCTCACCCCAACACTACCTCACACAGGTAACCCCTAACCCCACCTCTACCTCACACAGGTAACACCTAACCCCAACACTACCTCTACCTCACACAGGTTACACCTGACCCCAACACTACCTCACACAGGTAACACCTAACCCCAACACTACCTCTACCTCACACAGGTAACCCCTAACCCCAACACTACCTCACACAGGTAACACCTAACCCCAACACTACCTCACACAGGTAACACCTAACCCCAACACTACCTCTACCTCACACAGGTTACACCTAACCCCAACACTACCTCTACCTCACACAGGTAACACCTAACCCCAACACTACCTCTACCTCACACAGGTTACACCTAACCCCAACACTACCTCACACAGGTAACACCTAACCCCAACACTACCTCTACCTCACACAGGTAACCCCTAACCCCAACACTACCTCTACCTTACACAGGTAACCCCTAACCCCAACACTACCTCACACAGGTAAAACCTGACCCCAACACTACCTCTACCTTACACAGGTAACCCCTAACCCCAACACTACCTTACACAGGTAACCCCTAACCCCAACACTACCTCACACAGGTAACACCTAACCCCAACACTACCTTACACAGGTAACACCTAACCCCAACACTACCTCACACAGTTAACACCTAACCCCAACACTACCTCACACAGGTAACCCCTAACCCCAACACTACCTCACAGAGGTAACATCTAACCCCAACTCTACCTCACACAGGTAACACATAACCCCAACACTACCTCTACCTCACACAGGTAACACCTAACCCCAACACTACCTCACACAGGTAACACCTAACCGCAACACTACCTCTACCTCACACAGGTAACACCTAACCCCAACACTACCTCTACCTCACACAGGTAACCCCTAACCCCAACACTACCTCTACCTCACACAGGTAACACCTAACCCCAACACAACCTCACACAGGTAACACCTAACCCCAACACTACCTCTACCTCACACAGGTAACACCTAACCCCAACACTACCTCACACAGGTAAAACCTAAGCCCAACACTACCTCACACAGGTAACACCTAACCCCAACACTACCTCTACCTCACACAGGTAACACCTAACCCCAACACTACCCCTACCTCACACAGGTAAAACCTGACCCCAACACTACCTCACACAGGTAACACAGAACCCCAACACTACCTCACACAGGTAACACCTAACCCCAACACTACCTCACACAGGTAACACCTGACCCCAACACTACCTCACACAGGTAACACCTAACCCCAACACTACCTCTACCTTACACAGGTAACCCCTAACCCCAACACTACCTCTACCTCACACAGGTAACACCTAACCCCAACACTACCTCTACCTCACACAGGTAACACCTAACCCCAACACTACCTCTACCTTACACAGGTAACGCCTAACCCCAACACTACCTCTACCTTACACAGGTAACCCCTAACCCCAACACTACCTCACACAGGTAAAACCTGACCCCAACACTACCTCTACCTTACACAGGTAACCCCTAACCCCAACACTACCTTACACAGGTAACCCCTAACCCCAACACTACCTCACACAGGTAACACCTGACCCCAACACTACCTCACACAGGTAACACCTGACCCCAACACTACCTCACACAGGTAACACCTGACCCCAACACTACCTCACACAGGTAACACCTAACCCCAACACTACCTCACACAGGTAACACCTCACCCAACACTACCTCACACAGGTAACCCCTGACCCCAACACTACCTCACACAGGTAACACCTGACCCCAACACTACCTCACACAGGTAACACCTGACCCCAACACTACCTTACACAGGTAACCCCTAACCCCAACACTACCTCACACAGGTAACACCTGACCCCAACACTACCTCACACAGGTAACCCCTAACCCCAACACTACCTTACACAGGTATGGTCACATCTAGGCCAGTCATCCACACTCACAGCTGGGCCTAGTTATTTTGTGATCTGAAAGGTAGGCCCAGGTATTAGCAGTGTAGTGGTGGCTGGTTCCACCATATTACCTACACTTTAAAGACCTGCAACCTGTCTTTCTTCTAGGACATGTCCATGTTCACAGAGGGGCGTGGCAGCGAAGTGATTTGGGGCGTGGCTGATTACTGGGTTTCCAGGGTAACCTGGAGCGCTGAAGAACAGAACTACCACATCTTAGGTAAAGGGACACTCAGTAAATATATTGTTTAGAAATAGTCATGCCAGCTTATTGCTAGTGCTAACTTTAAGGATAGCTAGTTTGAGGAAAAATGTACTTACTATGACTGTGATATTTGGTTGTCTCACCTGTGGTTATGTCACCGGGCCATCTTAAAATGAATCCACTGACTGTAAATCACGCTGGATAAGAGCGTCTGTTAAATGACTAACATGTCATGCAAATGTATTGCAACTGATTTCGTTGTCATGTAGACGAGGTAAGCTGTTTGGCTAGTGGTCGTAGCGACCCTGTTGCCTGAGTAAACACGAGTAAACGAGACATTTACAAAAGTATCTCTGTCTGTTTTTCTGCCAGGTGTCATGCCTCCAGATGAGTATTACTACAACGTCAACAACTCGGTGTACACAAACACTGTGGCCAAGTTCAGGTATGTAACACACCAGAGGGGTGTCTAACGAAGCAAGCTACTGTGCATTCGGAAAGTATTCAGACCACTTTACTTTTTCCCCAATTTGTTAACGTTATAGCCTTATTCTAAAATGTATTAAATTAAAACAATTTCCTCATCAATCTAAACACAATATCCCATAATGGCAGAGCAAAAACAGGTTTTTAGACATTTTTGCAAATTTTGTAAAAATAAAAAGCAGAAATAGCTTATTTACGTAAGTATTCAGACCCTTCGCTATGAGATTCTAAATTGAACTCAGGTGCATCCTGTTTCCATTGATCATCCTAGAGATGTTTCTACAACTTGACTGGAGTCCACCTGTGGTAAATTCAATTGATTGGACATGATTTGGAAAGGCACACACCTGTCTATATAAGGTCCCACAGTTGACAGTGAATGTCAGAGCAGAAACCAAAGCCATGAGGTTGAAGGAATTGTCCTTAGAGCTCTGAGACAGGATTGTGTCGAGGCACAGATCTGGGGAAGGGTACCAAAACATTTCTGCAGCATTGAAGGTCCCCAAGGACACATTGGCCTCCATCATTCTGAAATGGAAGAAGTTTGGAACCTCCAAGACTCTTCCTAGAGGTGGCCGCCCGGCCAAACTGAGCAATCGGAGGAGAATGTCCTTGGTCAGGGAGGTGACCAACAACCCACTGGTCACTCTGACAGAGCTCTAGTTCCTCTGTGGAGATGGGAGAAACTTCCAGAAGGACAACCATCTCTGTAGCACTCCACCAATCAGGTCTTTATGGTAGAGTGGCCAGACTGAAGCCACTCCTCAGTAAAAGGCACATGACAGCCCATTTGGAGTTTACCAAAAAGGCACCTAAAGGACTCTGACCATGAGAAACAAGATTCTCTGGTCTGATGAAACCAATATTGAACTCTTTGGCCTGAATGCCAAGCGTCATGTCTGGAGAAAACCTGGCACCATCCCTACAGTGAAACATGGTGGTGGCAGCATCATGCTGTGGGGATGTTTTTCAGCAGCAGGGACTAGTCAGGATTGAGGTACAGAGAGATCCTTGATGAAAACCTGCTCCAGAGCTCTCAGGACCTCAGACTGGGGCGAAGGTTCACCTTCCAACGGGACAACGACACTAAGCACACAGCCAAGACAACGCAGGAGTGGCTTCGGGACAAGTCTCAATTTCCTTGAGTGGCCCAACCAGAGCCTGGACTTGAACCCAATCGAACATCTCTGGAGTGGCTAACTGGGCTATCTGCATTGTGTCCCACCACACGCCAACCCCTTTTTTACGCTACTGCAACTCTCTGTTCATCATATATGCATAGTCACTTTAACCATATCTACATGTACATACTACCTCAATCAGCCTGACTAACCGGTGTCTGTATGTAGCCTCTCTACTGTATATAGCCTCTCTACTGTATATAGCCTCTCTACTGTATACAGCCTCTCTACTGTATATAGCCTCTCTACTGTATATAGCCTCTCTACTGTATACAGCCTCTCTACTGTATACAGCCTCTCTACTGTATGTAGCCTCGCTACTTTTATAGCCTCTCTACTGTATATAGCCTCTCTACTGTATATAGCCTCTCTACTGTATATAGCCTCTCTACTGTATATAGCCTCGCTACTGTATATAGTCTCGCTGCTGTTTATAGCCTCGCTACTGTTTATAGCCTCGCTACTGTATATAGCCTCTCTACTGTATATAGCCTCTCTACTGTATATAGCCTCTCTACTGTATATAGCCTCTCTACTGTATATAGCCTCGCTACTGTATATAGCCTCTCTACTGTATATAGCCTCGCTACTGTATATAGCCTCTCTACTGTATATAGCCTCTCTACTGTATATAACCTCTCTACTGTATATAGCCTCTCTACTGTATATAGCCTCTCTACTGTATATAGCCTCTCTACTGTATATAACCTCTCTACTGTATATAGCCTCTCTACTGTATATAGCCTCTCTACTGTATATAACCTCTCTACTGTATATAGCCTCTCTACTGTATATAGCCTCTCTACTGTATATAGCCTCTCTACTGTATATAGCCTCTCTACTGTATATAACCTCTCTACTGTATATAGCCTCTCTACTGTATATAGCCTCTCTACTGTATAGCCTCTCTACTGTATATAGCCTCTCTACTGTATATAACCTCTCTACTGTATATAGCCTCTCTACTGTATATAGCCTCTCTACTGTATATAGCCTCTCTACTGTATATAACCTCTCTACTGTATGTAGCCTCTCTACTGTATATAGCCTCTCTACTGTATATAGCCTCTCTACTGTATATAGCCTCTCTACTGTTATAGCCTCTCTACTGTATATAGCCTCTACTGTATATAGCCTCTCTACTGTATATAACCTCTCTACTGTATATAGCCTCTCTACTGTATATAGCCTCTACTGTATATAGCCTCTCTACTGTATATAGCCTCTCTACTGTATATAGCCTCTCTACTGTATATAGCCTCTACTGTATATAGCCTCTCTACTGTATATAGCCTCTCTACTGTATATAGCCTCTCTACTGTATATAGCCTCGCTACTGTATATAGCCTCTCTACTGTATATAGCCTCTCTACAGTATATAGCCTCTCTACTGTATATAGCCTGTATTTTTACTGTTGTTTTATTTCTTTACCTACCTATTATTCACCTAATACCTTTTTTGCACTGTTGGTTAGAGCCTGTAAGTAAACATTTCACTGTGAGGTCTACTACACCTGTTGTAGTCAGCATTTCACTGTGAGGTCTACTACACCTGTTGTAGTCAGCATTTCACTGTGAGGTCTACACCTGTTGTATTCAGCATTTCACTGTAAGGTCTACTACACCTGTTGTATTCAGCATTTCACTGTAAGGTCTACTACACCTGTTGTAGTCAGCATTTCACTGTGAGGTCTACTACACCTGTTGTAGTCAGCATTTCACTGTGAGGTCTACCTACACCTGTTGTATTCAGCATTTCACTGTGAGGTCTACTACACCTGTTGTAGTCAGCATTTCACTGTGAGGTCTACTACACCTGTTGTATTCAGCATTTCACTGTAAGGTCTACACCTGTTGTATTCAGCGTTTCACTGTAAGGTCTACACCTGTTGTATTCAGCATTTCACTGTGAGGTCTACTACACCTGTTGTATTCAGCATTTCACTGTAAGGTAACCTGTTGTATTCAGCATTTCACTGAGGTCTACTACACCTGTTGTATTCAGCATTTCACTGTGAGGTCTACACCTGTTGTAGTCAGCATTTCACTGTAAGGTCTACTACACCTGTTGTATTCAGCGTTTCACTGTAAGGTCTACTACACCTGTTGTATTCAGCATTTCACTGTGAGGTCTACTACACCTGTTGTATTCAGCATTTCACTGTGAGGTCTACTACACCTGTTGTATTCAGCATTTCACTGTAAGGTAACCTGTTGTATTCAGCATTTCACTGAGGTCTACTACACCTGTTGTATTCAGCATTTCACTGTAAGGTAACCTGTTGTATTCAGTATTTCACTGAGGTCTACTACACCTGTTGTATTCAGCATTTCACTGTAAGGTCTACTACACCTGTTGTATTCAGCATTTCACTGTAAGGTCTACTACACCTGTTGTATTCAGCATTTCACTGTAAGGTCTAATACACCTGTTGTATTCAGCATTTCACTGTAAGGTCTAATACACCTATTGTATTCAGCATTTCACTGTAAGGTCTACTACACCTGTTGTATTCAGCATTTCACTGTGAGGTCTACTACACCTGTTGTATTCAGCATTTCACTGTGAGGTCTACTACACCTGTTGTATTCAGCATTTCACTGTAAGGTCACCTGTTGTATTCAGCATTTCACTGTAAGGTCTACACCTGTTGTATTCAGCATTTCACTGTAAGGTCACCTGTTGTATTCAGCATTTCACTGTGAGGTCTACTACACCTGTTGTATTCAGCATTTCACTGTGAGGTCTACTACACCTGTTGTATTCAGCATTTCACTGTAAGGTCACCTGTTGTATTCAGCATTTCACTGTGAGGTCTACACCTGTTGTATTCAGCATTTCACTGTGAGGTCTACTACACCTGTTGTATTCAGCATTTCACTGTGAGGTCTACTACACCTGTTGTATTCAGCATTTCACTGTGAGGTCTACTACACCTGTTGTATTCAGCATTTCACTGTGAGGTCTACACCTGTTGTATTCAGCATTTCACTGTAAGGTCTACTACACCTGTTGTATTCAGCATTTCACTGTGAGGTCTACTACACCTGTTGTATTCAGCATTTCACTGTGAGGTCTACTACACCTGTTGTATTCAGCATTTCACTGTAAGGTCACCTGTTGTATTCAGCATTTCACTGTGAGGTCTACTACACCTGTTGTATTCAGCATTTCACTGTAAGGTCTACTACACCTGTTGTATTCAGCATTTCACTGTAAGGTCTACTACACCTGTTGTATTCAGCATTTCACTGTGAGGTCTACTACACCTGTTGTATTCAGCATTTCACTGTGAGGTCTACTACACCTGTTGTATTCAGCATTTCACTGAAAGGTCTACTACACCTGTTGTATTCAGCATTTCACTGTAAGGTCTACTACACCTGTTGTATTCAGCATTTCACTGTAAGGTCTACACCTGTTGTATTCAGCATTTCACTGTAAGGTCTACTACACCTGTTGTATTCAGCATTTCACTGTGAGGTCTACACCTGTTGTATTCAGCATTTCACTGTAAGGTCTACACCTGTTGTATTCAGCGCACGTGACAACTTTGATTTGATTTGAATACGACTGATTATATATTTTTTTGAATAGAAGGGGAGAAAAGAGTGGGTGTCACGTCCTGACCCTAGGAAGATGTAATTTTCTATAGTAGAGTAAGTCAGGGCGTGACAGGGGACGTTTTGGGGTTTTCTATTTCTATGTTTAAGTTATAGTTTTTCTATTTCTATGTTGGGGTTGTTTGGGTTGATTTTCAATTGGAGGTAGCTGATCCTCGTTGTCTCTGATTGGAGATCATATTTAAGTAGGGGCTTTTCTTCCTGGGTTTTTGTGGATAGTTGTTTTCCGTTTAGTCTAGTGTACCTTTACGGAACTGTTGTTGGTCGTTTGTTGTTTTGTTAAGTGTATACGTTACAGTGTGGGGGGGGGGAGGTGCTTGGGCATTGATGAGCACACCAAAGACAGCATTAACGATCAGTAAATCAAATAAAGACGGCACTTCTAAAAGTCCATTTCACACCAATGGGTTGATGTTTCAGCGTTGTCTCCATGAAGAGTTCGGTGTTCGACTAGCCATGTGTGACATGCACACGCAGTTACAAGCCTGCTAGAGTTAGCAGCAGGAGGGCGAGCAATATCCAGCGACGTTGTACGGATGAAGCCTGAGCTGGAATGTGAAGCTAACTGAAGCTGGTTAGTGTTAGAGAAGCGTGAGCTGGAATGTGAAGCTAACTGAAGCTGGTTAGTGTTAGAGAAGCCTGAGCTGGAATGTGAAGCTAACTGAAGCTGGTTAGTGTTAGAGAAGCGTGAGCTGGAATGTGAAGCTAACTGAAGCGACATTTCAGTTACTGTCCCAACGCTATTAACCGCTAGGCTACCTGCCGTTACGTGGCTATTTCCTGAGGATACCCCCCCCCTCAGGTATTTCCCAATCTCAGGTTAATTTCCATAGACCTTATTCATTTGGAAGCCATCGTCGTTCCACATCCAGGCTTGCCGGTTTAGAAGCGGAAGCTCCCTCTTTGTTTTTTTGTTTTTTTAAGTCTATGGAAAACGTAAATAGTAACATCAACTACTTTCTTTCTCATCTCTTACCCCCAGTCTTGAGTTTGCTGTGGAGTTGGCTGCCTTGCTGAAGTACCCTGCCCCTCAGGAGTGGCAGCAGGTAGCCGACAAGATCAAAATCCCTTTCGACCAGAAGCAGAAATACCATCCTGAATATGACGGCTACAAAAAAGGCGAGTCTTGCCCACTGCCCAGTTCACTTAGTCGCTCGCTTTACCATATGGATAGCTCTTTTTTTTATGTCTGTTTAAAGGTGTAATATCAAATAGAGCTTGTCCAGTCATTTCAGTAATAAGGACATGTAACACATGCAGTATCATTGAGTCTCCGCTTTTTAAAGTTTTTTTTTTTTTACTTTCTTTCTCCCAGGACAATTTGTGAAGCAGGCTGACACAGTGATGCTTGGCTATCCCCTGGGTCTACCTATGACCCCTGAGGTCAGGAGAAATGACCTGGAGTTCTACGAGGCTGTTACAGACCCTGGTGGACCAGCTATGACATGGGTACGTCACATACTGGTATTACCACGCACTGCCAAGAACGGGTCAATATATCAACTGTACTGTTGAAGGGGGTACCCTACCTACAAAAAGGACTTTATAACACACCGCGCATTCATAAGCCATACATAACCCATTCGTAAGCAGTACATAAGCATTTTTTTTCCTACTTGCTAATGAATGCAGTATGTGTGTATTAGGAATGTGTTCTGAAATTCTTACTGGTAGAAGAGGGTTACTCACTTGGGGGTGTAGGAGAGGGCTACTCCTTCTGAGGGGTGTAGGAGAGGGTTCCTGTCCTCCTGAGGGGTGTAGGAGAGGGTTCCTGTCCTCCTGAGGGGTGTAGGAGAGGGCTACTCCTCCTGAGTGGTGTAGGAGAGGGTTCCTGTCCTCCTGAGGGGTGTAGGAGAGGGTTACTCCTCCTGAGGGGTGTAGGAGAGGGTTCCTGTCCTCCTGAGGGGTGTAGGAGAGGGTTCCTGTCCTGAGTGGTGTAGAGGTCTAAGGCGCTGCATCGACGTCACTACAGCCTAGGGTTAGATCCCATATATAATATATCATCTTTTTTTTTTTAAAGACGAGTTTTACCAAGTTGGGGATGTTGAAGCCCATTTGTCAAGTGTGTTTGTCTCTGTATTCTGCCAGGGTATGTTTGCCGTGGGCTGGCTGGAGCTGGGGGAGGTGGAGAAGGCTGGGCATCTACTCCAGAAGTGTTTCAAAAATATCCAGGGACCATTCCAGGTCAGAAGGGGAAAACGCTCTGTCTCTCTCTCTCTCTTTCTCTCTGTCTCTGTCTCTCTATCTCTGTCTCTCTCTGTCTCTCTCTGTGTCTCTCTCTGTCTCTCTCTCTGTCTCTCTCTCTTCTCTGTCTCTCTCTCTCTCTCTCTGTCTCTCTCTGTCTCTCTCTCTCTCTCTCTCTCTCTCTCTCTCTGTCTCTCTCTCTGTCTCTCTGTCTCTCTATCTCTGTCTCTCTCTCTGTCTCTATATCTCTCTGTCTCTGTCTCTATATCTCTGTCTCTATATCTCTATATCTCTGTCTCTATATCTCTCTCTCTCTGTCTCTATATCTCTCTCTCTGTCTCTCTCTCTCTCTCTCTCTGTCTCTCTCTCTCTCTCTCTGTCTCTCTCTCTCTCTCTCTGTCTCTCTTCTGTCTGTCTCTCTCTCTCTCTGTCTCACACACTCAGTATGTGTCACATTAATGTGTCTCAGGTATGGAGTGAATCGTCTGATGGTTCTGGGGCGGTGAACTTTCTCACTGGTATGGGAGGATTCCTGCAGGCTGTTCTGTTTGGTTACACTGGATTCAGGTCAGTTATATCCTCCACCATACACATCACTTGGCTTGAAACCAAACTGTCATAGAGTGGCATCATAAGACGTACATTACACATTCTGCAGTAATAGTATATGTACCTACTTACTTTCTTAAAGACATTCTCCGGTACTTTTGTATACTTTTTAGACAGTAGATCTGAAAGTAGCGCTGTCTCTCTGTGTCTCTCTGTGTCTCTCTGTCTCTCTGTGTCTCTCTGTCTGCCTCTGTGTGTCTCTCTGTCTGCCTCTGTGTGTCTCTCTGTCTGTCTCTCTGTGTCTCTCTCTCTGTCTCTGTCGCTGTCTCTCTCTCTGTCTCTCTTTGTCTCTCTCTTTGTCTCTCTCTATCTCTGTCTCTCTCTCTGTTGTGTCGACTGAGCCGTTGGGCCCGCCCTACAACCTCATTGGGTAACGCTGGGCAGGCCTCTTGCTAGCTGTCACTCAAATGTGAGGGGCTGAAGCTCATTGGCTAGAAATTTGTAAGTCGCTCTAGATAAGAGCGTCTGCTAAATGACGTAAATGTAAATGTAGAACTCCAATTGCTAGGGGGCTGGCCCACGTGGGGAGAAGTGTATGGGGAAATGGTGAATCATAGCTTCAAGAAAACTGTCGCTTTCAAACTAGGGACTTTGTGGATAATTGAGGTTAGACAGTAATTATGCTCATAGATTATGAATGAATGATCTACACATTGACACATCAGCCATCAAAGGTTTAAAAAAAGACTTTCTTAGTGTCCAAAGTACCAGAGAATGTCTTTAACTGTTGGGACATAAGGTAACAATGAGCTCCTCAGTGAGGGCATCTGCAGTATGTACCCTTCTCTCTTTTTCATTTTCCATCTCAGAGTACAGAAAGATTGTCTGGCCTTCGCCCCTTCCATCCCTGAGGACATCACTCAGCTGTGTATCCGGGGGGTCAGTTACCTGGGCAACAAGATGGACTGGCTGGTGAGGGGACAGGAAGTTTACATCATACTGAGAGAGGGAGCAAAGCATGCTGGGAATACCAAACCCTGCGCTCTGCAGGTGGTCCTCAAGAACTCTGGGACCAAGATCCCCCTTATACCAGGTAATCTCTATTCTATTCTACCATCATCACAAATGCTGAAACTGAGCCTTCAAATACTGTATGGATATTACAGTAAAGTTATAATTAAATACTGTATGGATATTACAGTAAAGTTATAAATACTGTATGGATATTACAGTAAAGTTATAAATACTGTATGGATATTACAGTAAAGTTATAATTAAATACTGTATGGATATTACAGTAAAGTTATAAATACTGTATGGATATTACAGTAAAGTTATAAATACTGTATGGATATTACAGTAAAGTTATAATTAAATACTGTATGGATATTACAGTAAAGTTATAATTAAATACTGTATGGATATTACAGTAAAGTTATAATTAAATACTGTATGGATATTACAGTAAAGTTATAATTAAATACTGTATGGATATTACAGTAAAGTTATAAATGCTGTATGGATATTATAGTAAAGTTATAAATACTGTATGGATATTACAGTAAAGTTATAAATACTGTATGGATATTACAGTAAAGTTATAAATGCTGTATGGATATTATAGTAAAGTTATAAATACTGTATGGATATTATAGTAAAGTTATAAATACTGTATGGATATTACAGTAAAGTTATAATTAAATACTGTAATGATATTACAGTAAAGTTATAATTACTGTATGATATTACAGTAAAGTTATAATTATTGTGCTGAAATCAATCATGTTATGAAGGCACACACACACATTCAGATTTTGTCGTTGTTTTAGGGTGAGGAAAAATCGGTAACACTTTACTTGCAACCTAGCGTCATAACGCGTTATGTAAGGGTCATAATATGTCATAACACATATATTTAGATCTGTTGTGACATAAACATAAAAAGAAACATCCCTTTTTCAGGACCCTGTCTTTGAAAGATCATTTGTAAAAATTCAAATAACTTCACAGATCTTCATTGTAAAGGGTTTAAACACTGTTTTCCATGCTTGTTCAATGAACCATAAACAATTAATGAACATGCACCTGTGGAACGGTCGTTAAGACACTAACAGCTTACAGACGGTAGGCAATTAAGGTCACAGTTATGAAAACTTAGGACACTAAAGAGGCCTTTCTACTGACTCTGGAAAAACACCAAAAGAAAGATGCCCAGGGTCCCTGCTCATCTGCGTGAACGTGCCTTAGGCATGCTGCAAGGAGGCATGAGGACTGCAGATGTGGCCAGGGCAATAAACTACAATGTCCGTACTGTGAGATGTCTAAGACAGGGCTACAGGGAGACAGGACGGACAGCTGATCGTCCTCGCAGTGGCAGGCCACGTGTAACAACACCTGCACAGGATCGGTACATCTGAACATCACACCTGCGGGACAGGTACAGGATGGCAACAACAACTGCCCGAGTCACACCAGGAACTCACAATCCCTCCATCAGTGCTCAGACTGTCCGCAATAGGCTGAGAGAGGCTGGACTGAGGGCTTGTAGGCCTGTTGTAAGGCAGGTCCTCACCAGACATCACCAGCAACAACGTCGCCTATGGGCACAAACCCACCGTCGCTGGACCAGACAGGACTGGCAAAAAGTGCTCTTCACTGACGAGTCGCGGTTTTGTCTCACCAGGGGTGATGGTCGGATTTGCGTTTATCGTCGAAGGAATGAGCGTTACACTGAGGCCTGTACTCTGGAGCGGGATCGATTTGGAGGTGGAGGGTCCGTCATGGTCTGGGGCGGTGTGTCACAGCATCATCGGACTGAGCTTGTCGTCATTGCAGGCTATCTGGGAAGACATCCTCTACCCTTCCTGCAGGCTCTTCCTGACATGATCCTCCAGCATGACAATGCCACCAGCCATACTGCTCGTTCTGTGTGGGACTTCCTGCAAGACAGGAATGTCAGTGTTCTGCCATGGCCAGCGACGAGCCCAGATCTCAATCCCATTGAGCACGTCTGGGACCTGTTGGATTAGAGGGTGAGGGCTAGGGCCATTCCCCCCCAGAAATGTCCGGGAACTTGCAGGTGCCTTGGTGGAAGAGTGGGGTAACATCTCACAGCGAGAACTGGCAAATCGGGTGCAGTCCATGAGGAGGAGATGCACTGCAGTACTTAATGCAGCTGGTGGCCACACCAGATACTGACCGTTACTTTTGATTTTGACCCCCCCCTTTGTTCAGGGACACATTATTCCATTGCTGTTAGTCACATGTCTGTGGAACTTGTTCAGTTTATGTCTCAGTTGTTGAATCTTGTTATGTTCATACAAATATTTACACATGTTAAGTTTGCCTGAAAATAAACGCAGTTGACAGTGAGAGGACGTTTCTTTTTACGCTGAGTTTATATTGCGTTATTTTATGGCTGGTTATGACACCTGGTTAATATAAATATAATAAATAAATAAATAAATAAATAAAGGTCATTATGTTTGTTTGTTTCCTCAGGAAAACCAGTGACTTTCCCACGGGAGTCTGGAATGATCTGTAAAGTGGATCGTGCCCTATCCTGCTGGCCCATGTGAGGACCATCCTTGTCAAACCCCATCGCCTTCTATCTACAGTACCTTCTATCTACAGTACCTTCTATCTACAGTACAGTACTTTCTATCTACAGTACAGTGCCTTCTATCTACAGTACAGTGCCTTCTATCTACAGTGCCTTCTATCTACAGTACAGTACCTTCTATCTACAGTACAGTACCTTCTATCTACAGTACAGTGCCTTCTATCTACAGTACCTTCTATCTACAGTACAGTACCTTCTATCTACAGTACAGTACCTTCTATCTACAGTACAGTGCCTTCTATCTACAGTACAGTACCTTCTATCTACAGTACAGTACCTTCTATCTACAGTACCTTCTATCTACAGTACAGTACCTTCTACCTACAGTACAGTACCTTCTATCTACAGTACCTTCTATCTACAGTACCTTCTACCTACAGTACCTTCTATCTACAGTACAGTACCTTCTACCTACAGTACAGTACCTTCTATCTACAGTACCTTCTATCTACAGTACAGTACCTTCTATCTACAGTACAGTGCCTTCTATCTACAGTACAGTACCTTCTACCTACAGTACAGTGCCTTCTATCTACAGTACAGTACCTTCTATCTACAGTACCTTCTACCTACAGTACAGTACCTTCTATCTACAGTACAGTACCTTCTATCTACAGTACCTTCTATCTACAGTACAGTACCTTCTATCTACAGTACCTTCTATCTACAGTACAGTACCTTCTATCTACAGTACAGTACCTTCTATCTACAGTACCTTCTACCTACAGTACAGTACCTTCTATCTACAGTACAGTACCTTCTATCTACAGTACAGTGCCTTCTATCTACAGTACCTTCTATCTACAGTACAGTACCTTCTATCTACAGTACCTTCTATCTACAGTGCCTTCAGAAAGTATTCACACCCCTGAACTTTTACCACATTTTGTTGTGTTACAAAGTGGGATTAAAATGGATTGAATTGCCTTTTTTTTGGTAAACGATCTATACAAAATACTCAAAAATAAATGTATGGAAAATAAAACACTAATGTATCTTGACTACAACAATTAAAGCAGTGAGTCTTTCTGGGTAAGTCGGTAAAGCTTTGCACGTCTGGATTGTACAAAATTTTTACATTATTCTTCAAAAAATTCTTCATGCGTTGTCAAGTTGGTTGTTAATCATTGCTAGACGGCCATTTTCAAGGAAGTCCAAACTGTAACTAGGCTCAGTAACATTCAATGTGGTCTTGGTAAGCAACTCCAGTGTATATTTGCAGACTGAACCAAGTTTTCCTCTAGGATTTTGCCGGTGGCTTAGCTCTATTACGTTTCTTTTTATCCTGAAAAACTCTCTAGTCCATGCCGATGACAAGCATATCCATAACATGATGCAGCCACCACCATGCTTGAAAATATGAAGAGTGGTACTCAGTGATGTGTTGGATTTGCCCCAAACATAATTTCTGTGACACATTTTATTTTATTTTTTTTCAGTATTGCTTTATTGCCTTGTTTGCAAACAGGATGCATGTTTTGGAAAATGTTTATTCTGTACAGGTTTCCTTCTTTTCATTCTGTTATTTATGTTAGTATTGGGGAGTAACTACAGTGCTGTTGATCCATCCACAGTTTTCTCCCGTCACAACCTTTAAACTCTGTTATTGTTTTAAAGTCACCATTGGCCTCATGGTGAAATATCTGATCAGTTTCCTTCCTCTCCGACAACTGAGTTAGGAAGGACGCCTGTATCTTTGTAGTGACTGGGTGTATTTATACACCATCCAAAGTGTAATTAATAACTTCACCGTGCTCAAAGGGATATTCAATGTCTGCTTCTTCTTTTTTTTTTACCCATCTGCCAATAGGTGCCCTTCTTTGCAAACCATTGGAAAACCTCCCTGCTGACATAATTCCACTTTGACATTATGGAGTATTGTGTGTAGATAGATCAGTGACACAAAATCTCAATTTATTTCATTTTAAATTCAGGCTGTAACACAACAAAATGTGGAAAAAGTTAAGGGGTGTAAATACTTCCTGAAGACACTGAACCTATATGTCATTATGTGAGTCCCAAATGGCACCCTATTCCCTTTATAAAGTAAGTAGTCTTGTCTGAACCAGAATGTCCCGTAGGACAGGAGCCTGTCTCCTGTTTCTGTAGCGTGAGGCAGCTTGATGTACAGCTGGAAAGGACGCTAGCCTATCGCAGGGCCCGTAGCCCAAAGTAACGCACAATAGACTGCCATTTGGGACTCATTGTTATTCCTGGTTTATTCATGCACTGGAAATAATTTTCTGTGTATAACAAGGATTTCATCTATTGTGACTTAAACCATGTATTTTGTGTGACTTACTTGATTTGTATTCACATCTCAGTAAATGTACTGTATGTTTGTAGAGATGGATCAAATGCCTTTTTATACTGATATACTTTAAGCTGCAATAAAATATACATTTGTTATGAGAACATTTCGTTTTTCGTGAGTGATCTTTTTCATTAAAACATCTTGTAGCATGGACTCATTGGAAAATTAAAGAAGAAATTGTGTATTATGCAATTATTTTGACCATACATATCCCTAATATTTCAACCTACCTAAGCTTTGGGTCTTTATTTTAGCAGACTTCAAAGAAAAAAAACAAAGATGCATTTTCCTCCATTTTTGTTGCATGGCTTGTAAAAGGAGAGTTTTACTTCCAACTGTGATAAACATAAAGATAATATTTTCCTGAGCCTTAAATCTCTAAACATGCTTAGACTTTAATAATATTAGACTGGCTGTTATATGAATGTCAAAAATATAGTTTTTATATATTTTATATATTTGTATATATAGCCTACAGTTTACTATAGTGCAGGGATCTTCAGCTGGGGAACGATTTTTGTATTTTTTATTGAGCAGATGGTCAAGGGCCCGGAACATAATTCCAAATAATTTGAAGACTACAAATTGACCGCAAGAAGCCTAAAGAGATATAATGTTTAACTAAAACATTTCAAACCTTGCTTACGTTTGTCTACGACCACATCGTGTCTCTCTCTATTATGCGTGGGAATACTTGGGAACAGATTTCATAAATTAAAATCACTTGGACCTGATTTACTTGTGTTTTATGTCCAACAATGAAAATGCCACACACACAAAACAAATCGGGTTTGGGGATAAACGCCGAAAATAAGGTCTGAGGTTAACACAGGCTTATGAGATGTTATACGTTTAGTTATATAAGGTAATATAAGTCCGTTAACATGAGCTTTATGAATTATGAAGGATTTATGTGCTTTAAGGCTGAGTTAGTGCATACAAACAGACGCCGATAGAGAGAAATAGTAATGGCGTCCTTTAGTAGGGACTCCTCCATGGTTCGTTGGGCAACGTCTATTTATTTAATCATATTTATTGTTTATCAAGGATTCATACTGAGACCAAGGTCTCTTTTACAGATGCCCTGAATTACAGAAAATACATCAAAATATAAATACAAAATACAAGCAGAAAGAAAAACACGGTCATCAGTAATTAAGGTCCTCAGTCATCTTTCTGAATTGGCCTTGCAGCACCAAAGCATCACATTTAAGAACATTTTGAAGATTGTTCCACAAATAAGGTGCAACAAAAACTAAAAACGGATTTATTTAACTCAGTAGAGACCAAAGGAATTTCCAGCGTTACGTTAGCTGTCCTTGAGACAGGTTGCGGTATGTCTGATGTTTAGTAATGATGTTTGGTACAGTGGGATTTTTTTGTAAAAGGTCTTTATAAATGAAAACATAGCAATGAATCAACCTACGTGACACCGTAGAGGGCCAAGCAACTTTCTGGATGAGAATGCAGGGATGACTACTAAATTGTTGCACGTAGTAAAATCCTATGGAGAAAATGAATGGCGTTTTTGGATAAACGATAAAGGTATGTGGTAAACACAGGTTTAGGAGATATACGTTTTGTTCTATGATATAATCTTAATCAACGTCACTTTTTGTGTATTTTAAAGAAATTATGTAATTAAAAAAAAACATATAAAGCACATAAAGGCTTCATAATTCATAAATATCATGTCAACTAAATCATAGAACAAAAGGTATATCATCTCCTATCCCCCTTGTGTTATTAATAACCTCAGACTTTATTTTATTTATTTTTCTGCTTAATATCAGGAATAAAAAAAAACTCTCCCGTGATTGGCTGGTTTGAATCATGAAAAGACTCCGCCCCCCTCTGACACTTCCTCTTTCAATCCTATTGGTCGGTGGGAGGAGCAGAGGCTGACACGTCATTACAAACCCGTCCCTGATTCGCTTAGACAGCTCGGAACAATTTAAACGGTTTTCAGCGGCTGTTGAAGTCAAGTCGGACTAACGTTACTTTGTTGTCGTTTTGCAGAGAAATAAATGGCGGATATTACAATTTAATATATCTATCTTTTTTTATATATAGAAAGATTGTTGAGGTCACCTGTATTATAGAGTGAACTGCTATTGAAGCGAAACGGATTTTTATTTTTCTCGAAAACTGGAGGAGATTTATGGTATGGAAGTTTTTGTGTGTGGCTATCGTTAGCTAGCCATCTTTCACTTTGACTTTTAAAATCTCAACAACTCGCTAGATTGCTAAGGCAACACTGATTATCTTGTTTCTTACATGATCTGATTGTACTTTGCATATTATTACAGGATATATATATATATTTAGCTAGCTGCTAATAAAGTTGTCCGGGAGACTGGTTAAGTAGCTAGCTACTGTAGCTAGCTAGGATCCACGACCGTAGTCTAACGTTACTTGAGTTTGCGGAAATGCGCGGGTTAGCTCGAAAATTCAAAAAATGGTAGCTAGTTAAAGTTAGCTAACTAGTTAGCCACTTTGTTACTGCACGCAAGGTGTCAATGAACATTTGGTTAACTGTAACGTTTTTGTTTTGTAGGTAATGTTTGAGGGATTGGATTGTCTGGAATTGTTGTCGTGTCTCTGCGTTTTTTCCCCTCCTGCATGTGTCTTTGTGTCAGAAGTCTCGACTTGTACAATATTTTGTTATGTACGCAAAATGTCACCGTTTTGAAGTTTTTTTTTTTGGCCTTCCTCGTTAAAATGTAACTGCTTGCCAATTTAGTTGGAGCGTTAGAGTTTTGTGTGGAGATTTCACCATCCCATCAAACGTTTGAAAACAATTGATTTTTTTTCCTGTTTATTTTCACCAGGTCGCAACCATGACCTCTGTACTGTCGTCGACTCATACCCTGATGCAGATGTTTAATGGGAAGATTCAGGAGTTCGCCAACGAGATAGAAAATGTCCACATGGTGTGGCTCGAAGAGATCCAGCAGGAAGCCAACCGCATGTTCTCAAGGTAGGAGGACTGAAGTTTACAGGGAAAAAAGACCCCAACAGAATCAAATCCATTGCGGTCGGACTTCTAGTCATTTGTGTCGTAATTATTTTTTTCAAACCGTGCGCTTAAAGCATTATACAAGCACGGTACATATAGTTGATTTGATTAAAATACATAGTATGTGTTTATACTGTGTATATATGGGAAAAATACACTGTAAAAAATAGTGGCCGACCAAACGTTTTTTAGTTTTATGGGCTTTTTTTGTTTTATGTTCATTTGTTTATTTTGCTCCCCAATTTCGTGATATCCAATTGGTAGTTAGTCTTGTCCCATTGCTGCAACTCCCATACGGACTCAGGAGAGTCGAAGGTTGAGAACCGTGCATCTCCCTGAAACACGACCCTGCCAAGCCGACACACTGCTCATTAACCCGGAAGTCAGCCACATAAATGCGTCAGAGGAAACGCACCGTACAGCTGGCGACCGAAGCCAGCGTGCATGAGCGCGCTGGGACAAGCACATCCCAGCCGGCCAAACTCTCCCCTAACACGGACTACGCTGGGTCAATTGTGCGCAGCTTCATGGGTCTTCTGGTTGCGGCCCGGCTGCGACACAGCCCGGGATCGAACCCGGATATGTAGTGACGCCTCTACGCAGTGCCTTAAACCGCTGCGCCACATGGAAGGCCCCCGACCAATGCATTATTTTTTTATCGGGGACAGCCCTACACCAAACAGTACCTAACCTGTAACTCCCAGTAATCAAATCACATTATCTGGTGTAAAAATCTGTTCTTACTGTAATTTGTAATGATGGCCAGAAGGATTCATACTGCAACAGTTGACCCTTCTCTTCAGAGCCATATACACAGAGCATACAAAACATTAGGACCTTCCTAATATTTAGTTGTCAGCCCCCCTTTTCCCTCAGAACAACCTCAATACGTTGTAACTGAAAGCGTTCCACAGGAATGCTGGCATTTTTTGACGCCAAATGCTTTCCACAGTTGTGTCAAGTTGACTGAAAACTGAGTTTGGAAAGACACAGCAGCATTGCAGTTCTTGACACAAACCGGTGTGCATGTCACCTACTACCATACCCCGGCACTTCAATATTTTATCTTGCCCCATTCACCCTCTGAATGGCACACACACACAATTAATGTCTCAATTGTCTTGAGGCTTAAAAAAAATCATTCTTTAAACTGTCTCCTCCTTCTTTATCTACACTTATTGACATGGATTTAACAAGTGACATCAATAAGGCATCATAGCTTTTCACCTGGATAGTCTGTCATGGAAAGAACAGGTGTTCTTAATGTTTTGTATAGTCACAATATTTTTCCCCCTTCTTCTCCAGAACCATTCATATTCACATTTTTATTTTCCTTCCTATCTCAGTGACTTCAGTGCAGAGCCAGAACTGATGCCAAAGACTCCGTCGCAGAAGAAGAGCAACCGTAGGAAACGTCTATCCGTGGGTCAGAATGAGAACCGTACCAAGAGACGGTAGGTTATCTTCCTCCTACAGTAGGTTCCTAAGTCTCAGACAGAACAGCCTTTTTTCTTTTTATCAACTTCCATCGTGTCAGTCATCATGTGACACTGTACATTTTACTATAGGAATCATCTCCATTCACCAAGAGCATGTACCAGGAATTTGACCTTAACAATAAACAGAGTAACATCCTGACTAGACCGGTCCTGCATGTGACCTTCTTCGTGTACATTATAATTTTACCCCACCAGGCACGTTAATGACACACAGGTTTAAATACCAAAACTAACTGTGAACCCTCAATATTAATTTGAGGACAGGTTGAAACACGTATTTAGTTTTGTTCTGTAAGATGAACAGTAAGTTGTTGTTTTTTTAACTGACATCCATATGGTTGTCCTTTTTTAGCTGGTTCTTTGAAAGAATTGACCCGAAGTCATACAAAATTGTTTTTCTCTAATCCTGACGACTAATCCACAAATAAAAAAAGGGGAAACAACTCCAAAAACAAACTCTTTAATTAATCTGTCCTCGTTCATCTTTCAAGCACCCTCGTGGGTTTTTATCTTTGTGAAAACCAATGAGGTCTGCCGTAATGCCTCCCGTCAACCGTAATGCCTCCCGTCTGCCATAATGCCGCCTGGCGTCTGCCATAATGCCGCCTCCCGTCTGCTATAATGCCGCCTCCCGTCTGCTATAATGCCGCCTGGCGTCTGCTATAATGCCGCCTGGCGTCTGCTATAATGCCGCCTCCCGTCTGCTATAATGCCGCCTGGCGTCTGCTATAATGCCGCCTGGCGTCTGCTATAATGCCGCCTGGCGTCTGCTATAATGCCGCCTGGCGTCTGCTATAATGCCGCCTGGCGTCTGCTATAATGCCGCCTCCCGTCTGCTATAATGCCGCCTCCCGTCTGCTATAATGCCGCCCGGCGTCTGCTATAATGCCGCCTCCCGTCTGCTATAATGCCGCCTCCCGTCTGCTATAATGCCTCCTCCCGTCTGCTATAATACCGCCTGACGTCTGCTATAATGCTATCTTTGTCATCCCTGCAGCTTCTCAAAGGGTAAACGCAGCAACCTGCGTCGCTCCTCTGTGTCCACCTCCCTGAACCTGATAGCAGAGGATGATGGAGGATCTCCGGTCACACTGGAAGAGATCATCAAGCCCCCTCGTTCCCGCAGAGCCAAACAGACTACACAGCCTGAGGTGGCACTACCCGTATGCAGCACCCGCAAAGGAGCTGCTCAGACCATCAACTCTCAGCAGGAGGAGCCAAAGCAGATGGAGTATGAGGCTTCTGGCAAACCCATCCAGGAGGAGAGGATGCAGCCCGAGGAAGCTGAGAGGAAGAAGGAGTCGTCCAGCCCTGTCACCTCCCAGCCCCCGTGTCTAACACCTCCTCAGACCCAGAATCACATAGCTGAAGCCATAGTGAAGATCTCTGCCTCGGAGCGGCGTTCAGCAGAGCTCCAGATGAACCCCGACCCAGAGCGCTCTCCGAGCCGCACCGCCACTAAGATAGCCATCGCTGCCGGCGCCACGCCCCCGGGTCCCAGGCGGAGCTCCGTGAGACACTCCCTGACCGTGCGACGCTCCCTGGCGGGGCTGAGACACAGCATGACCCAGGAGTCTGTCCGCAGAGCCTCCAGGAGATCCTTCCTGAAGAAGAAGGCTCGTTTGGGTAGCTCCACCTGCAGCAGTAACGTCAGCGGGCACGGTGAGTGATGAGATGTGATTTGTGAGCGGGGGAGGATGGCTCATACTAATTCCTGGAATGGTGTCAAACATGTCTTTTTGATGTTTCATACCTTTCCGTTGACTCTATTCCAGCCATTTATCATGATTCGCCCTCCCCTCAACAGCCTCCACTGGATGTGAGCGATATGGTTTGGTGTACAGCCCCCCCCCCCAAAAAAATCATAAATCAGATTACTAATTTACCGCTACGCTTCAGAGCTTAGTCTGAGTTGATTGCGCCTTTTTTGTTTTTTTGCAATTTATCTCTCCATATTATGCCTTGACAATGTGTGTGTGTATGTATGTATGTATGTGTGTATATATATATATATATATATACATATACATACGTACGTACGTACGTATGTATGTATGTATGTGTATGTATGTGTATATATATGTATATGTGTGTGTGTACATATGTGTGTGTGTGTGTGTGTGTGTGTGTGTGTGTATATATACAATGTATATATATACTGTGTGTGTGTGTGTGTGTGTGTGTGTGTGTGTGTGTATATATATATTTACATTACTGTGCTAATGAATTATAGTATTGTTTTTTTCTGTCCTCTGTAGAAGATGTGTGGATGGAAACTGATGGACATGAGGTCCAGGTGCAGACTGATGGGTGAGTGAAGGCATTTATTAGGCCATTTAAAAAAAAAAAAATGTTAATCGACCATTGTCTTGTCTGAATGTATAAACACACCTGTTGTAATTGGTATGTGAATGATGTAGGCTACGGTAGGCTTGGGCGGTATACCGGGATATTTGGAAATAGCCATGAGATGATTTTACAATACTGTTAAACTATTTGCATTTTTATATATATATATATATAATATAAATAAATGTGAATATTGATAGCTACTTTTTTAAGTAAATACCTGCAGTCAACAATATGTTAGGAGATAAAGCATTCTTCATTTCACCTGTTACCATAGTTCCCAGTGTTTTTGTTTTACAAGCGCGCGCCAACGAGAGACCGGAGGAGCCGTGTGATCTAGTTACAGGATGGAATTCACAACTAACTGTTGGTCAGCTAAATATCTTATACCTAAAGTTAAACTGTCTAGAATGTGCCAAATGCTCAGTAGCTGTGGCATATGGTTTGCTAATTTAGAAGCTAGTTAGCTATCTAGCTGTGGTTATCTTCTTCCAAAAATCAAGTTTAGCTTGGTAACAGTGATCCTGGATCAAGAGCCTTGCTGTTTTAATATTTGTTTTTGTGCAGTAAACTGTTTAATATTTTAGTTGCTAACTTTCGCGTTACAATAGCGCCCCTTGTGTTCAGTGCCGGTATTACCGAATGTCCTAGTATGGCACAAGGTCGGTATGACAATCTGGATACTGATACTGCCCAAGCCTATGTAACAGTATAGCTTTCCGTCCCGCTCCTCGCCCCCTGGGCTTGAACCAGGGACCCTCTGCACACATCAACAACTGACACCATCATGAAGCATCGTTACCCATCGCGCCACAAAAGCCGCAGCCCTTGCAGAGCAAAGGGGAACAACCACTTCAGGTCTCAGAGCGAGTGACGTCGCCCGATTTGAAATGCTATTAGCGCGCACCACCGCTAACTAACTAGCCATTTCACACCGGCTACACCTAGACTAAAGAGGGGTATTCATTAAGAACTGAACGGAATCTAACAGACGCAAACTGAACAAAAACCAAGGGGGAAACGACCTGAATTTGTCCAACAGAACGTCTTCGTTGCACTTTTTTGTTGTTGTTGCTTGTGAAACGTTTTTTGTAACGGTGTGCGACTAATTAATACACCCTAGGTTATTATGCATCTGATTTTGCTGTTGTGTATGGCAGGGTGTTGTCAGAGGAGCCTGCGAAGACTGATACTCACAGCCCAGCTCCTGAGACTTCTCCCGAGGTAGGAAACATCCACATTGTACCTAAATGATACATTTATCTAAAATATCCTTTTTATGTCAGGCTTAGGGTCAATTCACAAAGTAGAAGGAAAGTTCCAATTCAGATGTTCCTCATTTACTTCCTGAAATGGAATTGACCCCCCCCCCCAATCCTGATTTTAGTAGTTGATGTCTGTCTGGCTCTACTGTTTCTGTCTGTTCCTCATGTAAATATATTGATGATCATAGTGAAATGATTCCCTAAAGTCATTTATTTTTTTATTTTTTATTTGAGCAGGAGAACACGGTGCAGAACCACCCAGGGGTTCTCAGTGGTGCAGAGGTTCGTCGTTTCACTCGCTCCATGGCCCAGACCACTCCCACCGTGCCGCCGCCAGCCTCCATCATCAGCAAAGCCAAGACCGCCACGCCAGACTCTGGATCAGGTACAGACCATCATTAACTCACACACACACACACTCATCAGCAAAGACTGGCACACATACCAGAAGCTGCGCCACGTACATGCATGTAGAGCATGGTGTGTGCAACGCCAGGGTTGTGGGTTCGATTCCCACGGGGGACCAGTACAAAAAAAAAATGCATGAAATGTATGCATTCACTACTGTAAGTCGCTCTGAATAAGAGCATCTGATAAATGACTAAAATTTAAAAATCTCTCCCCCCCTGTCTTCTGAATCATGCTTGTAACGTCAATAGGTTACAGCTATGCTTTAGAGAGGGAGGGCCATGTAGCCAACGTGTGTGTCTGTGGCAAAAGTATTTAGATGTATTGGTGGGTTAACAGGTTTGTGTTCCCTAGATGGTAGTGGTAAGAAGCCACCGTCAAGTCTTGGTCCTCGTCTCAGTGCCAAGCGCAGAGCAGCTGCCGATGAATTCCAGAGCCCAAGGAAGAAGCCATCGCCTCCTGTTAAGAGCCAGAGTGTAAGAACCAAGATATCAAAGCTTTTCTTCACAACAACTAGCTGTGTCTTGCCTGGCGTAGAACCTGCCAGTACTCCCAAAGAGTGAAGATATTAACTCTGGGCTTATCATTGTAAAGTTAATTTTTGAAATCCATTTTGTAGGTTTACGTTCTGAAGCAAGTGTTTTTTTTTTCTCTCTCCTTTTTTTCTTCTAAAATATTGTAAAGTTAACTTGCCATGAATGGACCCCTACCGTGCTTCTACATCTGCATTGCTTGCTGTTTGGGGTTTTAGGCTGGGTTTCTGTACAGCACTTTGAGATATCAGCTGATGTAAGGGCTATATAAATACATTTGATTTGATGTTGTCTACTGTAGGTGAGGCCCAACATGAGGTCGTTCCTCCACACTGTCCAGAAGAACCAGATGCTGATGATGACCCCCAGCTCTCTGGGTCGCAACACGGTCATGAAGTCCTTCATTAAACACACCACGCCAGGCAGAGCCGACCTCAAGGTTAGTCTACAGATCACTACTCGTTTTAGGGGCTCCCCAATTTTTTTGCGACGTGATATTTCCTGAATAATTCCCTGCCTTTGTGACATTATCCTCAAATATCATTAAAATTGGCCCATCTCTCTCTCCCCCCCTATGTTGTCATGATCACATCATAACCATTTTGTGATCATTTTTTTAGCCAAACGTTTTGGAAGTTTTAAAAACAAATCACAATGTTACCAGACGACATATGTAGCCTTGTTAATTGGATCTCTCTTTCCCTGTCCCCTCTACAGTCAGGCTGTGGTGTAGTGGTATGTATCAGAGTAATATGGTGTGGTATGTGTGAGGGGGGGTGGTGTTTGGTATTTGTGTGCTCTAACTGGTACACGCCACTTGTCGTCCCCCACACCATCTGAGTTAACGTTGGGTTCTAAGGGGCAAAAAAGGCTGGGGCTTTTGTGATTTTTAGATTTCATCAGATTTATGTCTAACGTGTTTTTAGGGCACCTACACACATCAAGCGCTTTACCGGCTCTTTGCAAGAACATAAGTGTGCCTCCTCACTAACTAAATGAAATACAAGGACTTGGCCTTTTTTTCTCCCCCCTGCTGCAAATGTGTCTAGGTGCCCTTCAGATGGATTTTAATTTAGAAGTCACCCGTGGTGCCTTTAGTCCCATATTAGTCTTATTCCCTCTTCATGGGTTCCCCTTTCCATTTAAAAATAATACTACCACGGATTCACTCAGTCCCAAATGAGATGCCACTAGAATGTAAAAAAAACAAAAAATAAACATGTTTAATGCCATGTAACTCTTATCAGATTCCTAAGTGTAATTTTCTTCTAGGAAAGAGAACGCCTGAAACTGGAAGCACTAAAGAAGAAGCAAGAGCAAGAAGAAGAGAGGAAGAAGAAGATGGACGAAGACAAGAGGAGAAAACAGGAAGAGATGAAGAAGAAGAGGGATGAGCGGCTGCGGAGGGTAGTCGAGGCCCGGGTGAAGGAGGAACAGAAAGAGGAGGAGAAAAAAAAGAAGATTGAGCAGAAGATGCTTCAGATTGATGAGAAACACGACAAGGTGAGATGAGACGCGGGGCGGGGTGGGGTGAGATGAGACGCGGGGCGGGGTGGGGTGAGATGAGGACGCGGGGCGAGATGAGACGAGGGGCGGGGCGAGATGAGACGCGGGGCGGGGTGAGATGAGGACGCGGGGCGAGATGAGGACGAGGGGCGGGGCGGGATGAGACGAGGGGCGGGGCGGGATGAGACGAGGGGCGGGGCGGGATGAGACGAGGGGCGGGGCGAGATGAGACGAGGGGCGGGGCGAGATGAGGGGCGGGGCGAGATGAGACGCGGGGTGAGGTGAGGACGCGGGGTGAGGTGAGGATGAGGGGCGGGGTGAGATGAGGGGCGGGGTGAGATGAGGGACGGGGTGAGATGAGGGGCGGGGTGAGATGCGGACGAGGGGCGGGGCGGGTGCGGACGAGGGGCGGGGTGAGATGCGGACGAGGGGCGGGGTGAGATGCGGACGAGGGGCGGGGTGAGATGAGGGGCGGGGTGAGATGTGGACGAGGGACGGGGTGAGATGAGGGACGGGGTGAGATGAGGACGAGGGGCGGGGCGGGTGCGGACGAGGGGCGGGGCGGGGGCGGGGTGAGATGCGGACGAGGGGCGGGGTGAGATGCGGACGAGGGGCGGGGTGAGATGCGGACGAGGGGCGGGGTGAGATGAGGGGCGGGGTGAGATGAGGGGCGGGGTGAGATGCGGACGAGGGGCGGGGCGGGTGCGGACGAGGGGCGGGGCGGGTGCGGACGAGGGGCGGGGCGGGGTGAGATGCGGACGAGGGACGGGGTGAGATGCGGACGAGGGACGGGGTGAGATGCGGACGAGGGACGGGGCGGGGTGAGATGCGGACGAGGGGCGGGGTGAGATGCGGACGAGGGGCGGGGTGAGATGAGGGGCGGGGTGAGATGTGGACGAGGGACGGGGTGAGGTGAGGGGCGGGGTGAGATGTGGACGAGGGACGGGGTGAGATGAGGGGCGGGGTGAGATGCGGGGCGGGGTGAGATGCGGACGAGGGGCGGGGTGAGATGCGGACGAGAAACGGGGCGGGGTGAGATGCGGACGAGGGGCGGGGTGAGATGCGGACGAGGGGCGGGGCGGGGTGAGATGCGGACGAGAAACGGGGCGGGGTGAGATGCGGACGAGGGGCGGGGTGAGATGCGGACGAGAAACGCCACTTTACTGAATGATGAACGGATGACATCTGACGCAGAGGTGAAGCTACGGTAATGCGGTCGTGTTCATTTGGGCACAAACCGCCTTACATTGGAGTGCAAAGGGAAGATACTATCTGAACTTGTCCAATAGGAAACTCTCTTGTTTTCGTAAAACTATTTTTCCCCTGTTCCCGCAGCTGCGAGTAGAGCGCATGGCAGAGGAGAAAGCCAAAAAGAAGGTGGCCAGCAAACGCCAGGAGGAGCTGGAACTGAGGAGGAAGATGGAGGAGGACGGCAGGAGGAAGAAGATTCAACAGTCTGTAAGACACTCCTACCATTGTTTATGTTGAACTTAATTTTTTTATCTACTTTCCATTTAGTAGTAGTAGTAGTAGTAGTAGTAGTTGTTATTAAGTTCATGTTTTAAGTATCCCTATATTTCTGTTATTACGGGGCTGTCGCTCAGTCAAGAGTGTGCCTGCGCAGGAAGTCTGTTCGTTGATGGACCTAGCCGTGAGTGTAATGGCTACCTTGTAGTGTGTTCATACGGTATAGTAAACTTTGTTCAACTGGAGCCTTGTCGTTGTGTCATTTCCAGTTAACAGTAGTAGGATTTATTTTGTAATAGGCAGATATTGGAGAGGTAGACAGAATGCCGCCCATAGGAGAGGTAGAATCCGTACCCAGTCTTGACATTGCCCGCTAGACCAGCCCCAAGGACAGCCATTTTGTTGGGGTGTTTTTTTATTTTTTATTATTGAATTGGATGCCTCCTTGAAGGCGCATGTGGATTGTTAAATGTTTGACCCTTGACCCAGGAGGAGGAGGAGAAGCGTCAGCAGGAGCTGCAGGCAAAGAGGAGAGCCGAAGAAGAGCAGGAGAGGGCTCGTAAGATGACTGAGGCCCGACGAGCACTGGAGCTGAAGAAAGAACTAGAGAAAGAACTGGAGAGAGACAGACAAGCATCTGCCGAGAGGTAGTTTTCCTGTTACGGAATTACGACAACTGTAAAATGACTGACAACTGCTGATTTGTAAAATGGACTTTTGTTTGATCTTCTATCAAACTGGCATTGCCATCGTTTTTTGTTGATGTTCGAAGCTTTGGACTGTGAATTGTTTGTTTTTAATGTGGAGACGGCTGCTGCTGAAATATTGTGTCTGTTTCAGGGAGCGGGTAGAGAGAGAGAAGGCCATTGCTCTTCAGAGAGAAGTGGAGAGAGCTGCCCGGGAGAAGGAGAGAAGAGAGTTGGAGAAGAGGAAGAAGGTAAGTCATGCAGCTTCAACCCGTCTTGTCTTGTTTGGATTAACCATTCATTTAACATGTCTGTTCCTGTCTTTAAACATTGTGTAGACTTGGTTTGAAGTTACTTTCAGATTTGTACATAACATTTAAAAGGTGTTAATATCGGGGACTTTGTACATGTACACTTTCGGTTAGAAGACGCTAACGGTAGGTTGAAGTATTAATGAAACATTTTTTTATTCTGTCAATAGGAGGAGCAACAGAGGCAGGCTGAGGAGGAGAGACAGCGAGAAGCTGAGCGACTCGCGGAGAGACAGCGAGAAGCGGAGACACAGCGAGAAGCTGAGAGACTCGCGGAGAGACAGCGAGAAGCTGAGAGACTCGCGGAGAGACAGCGAGAAGCCGCTAAGAGCCACCTGACTGCTGAAGTTCAGGTGAGAACACTTTCTCTACTTTGACAGGTAAAATCAATCTGGTAGTAGCTCCGCTTGTCCTCTGATATGTTAGGTGGGAGTTTCACCATATTGCTTATACCAATCAAATCCTCTCAGATCTCCACTAGGGAGGAAAGAGCATCAACTAGATCAACCCCCGGGTCCATTTAGTGGGATGGTCGTGGGGCCGGAAGATGATTACAAAATAATATGTCAAGCCCAAATTGACGGCAAGAAGCCCAAACAACAGATATTTGACACACAAAAAAAAGAATAATTTCAAACTTTTCTTACATGTGTATTGCGATCACATCTTTCTATTATGCGTGGGAATACTTGGGAATAGATTTCAAAAATGAAAATCACTTGGTGTTGATTTTCCTGGTGTTTTGTCCAACGATGACACTTTGTTGGCTGCCGGTTTGGGGGGGGACCCTGGTGTCGGGCCACGGGGAAGAGGTGGGATTGGCCCCAACATATGACTATAACATCGAGGAAGGGGCGCTTGTGGTTTTGAATGTAAACTTTTTTTCCCCATCTTCCTAATTGTCCATTGGGGCTGGAAGGTGTTGAAGCCTAATGGTTTTGTCAGTAATAATTTTCCTAATCTCTGCAAAGTCTTGTGTATCTCATTGGAGGATATTGATCCTGTGGTAGATGTATAGACCAATGTTCGTGTGCACTTCTCCTGTTCCCTCCTATAGCCCGTGGTGTTGAAGACGCCTGCAGGGAAGGGAGGAGTCCTCAACGTCACTGTGGATATCGAGGTATGGATAACACTCTCCGTTAGAGCCATAGTCGGTAGAGCGTGGCGCTTGCAACGCCGAGGTTGTTGGGTTCGATTCCCGGGGGGGGGGCCACTCGTACGTAAAATGTACGCAAACATGACTAAGTCGCTTTTGGATAAAAGCATCTGATAAATGGAAGTATGTCTAGTCTGTTGTAGGAGATGAGGACTCACTCTCAATGTGACTTGTCATGTTGCTGGACCTACTTTATCAATCCAATCCTTAGCTGGGTGCAGAAATCACACCAACTTGTCTGTTTTTAATTCTAAGAGAAGAATAAATGATAAAACACATATTTATGTAATCCCTGATTTTTGTCTTCCTGCCCTTGCAGCAGTCTCCCCAGTCATATGAGATCACTCCTAAGGGGGGCAACAAGCCTGTTGTTCTCAACACCAACCCTGAGGACTATGGGATGGATCAGAACAGTGATGACTCTACCGATGACGAATCCGCACCAAGGAAACCCATCCCCACATGGGCTGAGGGTACGTTTTACTGACTTATTTAGGCCTCGTAGCAACACACGGGTGCATAACCCCTCCGCACAAGGCCTCGTAGCAACACACGGGTGCATAACCCCTCCGCACAAGGCCTCGTAGCAACACGCGGTGCATAACCCCTCCGCACAAGGCCTCGTAGCAACACGCGGTGCATAACCCCTCCGCACAAGGCCTCGTAGCAACACGCGGTGCATAACCCCTCCGCACAAGGCCTCATTGATGCCTGTTTACTGTGCTCTTAAAGGAATAGTTTGAGATTTTGGTAATAAAGCTGGTGGGGAGGGGTTTCTACATACCCAGAGTCGGGTGAACTCATGGATGCCATTTTAATGTCTCTGCGCAGTTTGAAGGAAAGTTAAGAGTTTATGGTGCCGTTGCTAACTAGCCATTAGCACAACGACTGGAAGCATGATGGCAAAGTACCAGCTTTTAATACCTACAAGAACCAAGGCCTTAGTCGTGATGCTAAAGTGAACTCATTCTTCCCTCCCCTCTAGGCAACCAACTGAAGCAGTCTATGATGAAGCAATATTTCCACCCAGTTGATGTGGATTCACACTACGGGGCGATTGAACCGCCAAAGCTGGACCGCATCTTCTGCAAGAGCAAACCTCGCTACTTTAAACGTACCAGCTCTGCTGTCTGGCACTCACCACCTCGAATGGGAGCTCTACCCCTTTAAACACTGGGAACTGGGATAAAATTTGTTTTTATTTTTCATTTTGGTTATGTTCGTTCTTTCATGTATTATATTAAGAATCCCTAGCTGGTGGACACTTGAAGAGAAGTCCAGTAAGTGTAAGGAATATAGAACTTTTTCTTTACCTTTTTTCTTTTTAATTCTTTTAAAAAATAAATCTTGTATAAATTTTTACATTTCTTCTGAATAAAATGGATATAACATCTCCAACTTTTTGAAGATGGTCATTTAAAAAAAAAAAAGTTGTTCACATGAAGGGAAATCCATCGAAACTATTTGACAGTCAAGGATCACAACTTGGAAGTTAACTGTACAACCAATTTATTTAAAAAAAACAAGTGACTTGTGGGTTAAACATGAGTCACTCATCTGTGCAGAAATAGCTGGTGGTTTCAACTAACCACAAACGTTATTCTATATAGTGTAACAATATAATTTACATTAAAATACATTTTCTGCACATTGAAAAAAAAAAGAATCAGGTATATCTCATACAAGTAGCTCACACATGTGAATACGGATATAATCTGTTTTTTGTATCCCTGACTCCTTTTTATTTTTATTAGAGCGCTGTAAATATGCATTTATTGAATTGTGATTTATAACGCATTAATGAGCACTACATTCTGTTTTTACATTTTATAAATATGGAGACGGGACTACACTACAGCATTTTAAAATGAACATGTTTTGTCAGTGTTGAGGACTTTAATTCTGAAAGAAAAGGGTAGGTGATGCTGTAGTCCGTCGGAAACAAACTCACCCAGTCAACACAGCCTTTATATTATTCATGTATTTAACCTTTTATTTAACTGGGTGAGTGGAAACCGTCTGGAGAGAGTCGAGCAGCAGACCGTCGTACCCCTCCCGAGGTAACAGGGTGTTTCTACTATCATTTCTAATTTAGCTGTATTATATTATTATTATTATTACGAGGCTGTATTTATTGCATTATTGATCCACTTTTGCACCTCTGTTATTAGATAGCTAACGTTACCTGTTAGCGACAATAACCTTGACTAGTTTTATAAGCGCCTTGTCATGGATCATAAGGGAGCAGGCGAAATAAACTAGATTAACTAAAGTTAATAACCTCGTTAAATATCCGAGCTGTTTCTTATTATTATTAGATAAGGACGTTGTACACTCGTAAACCCGTATTATCGGCATATTCTACAGCGTTTAACAAATATATCACCTTGTCGTAAAAAATGTTAGCTAACCGGTTAGCATTTAGCATGTTTGACATTTCAGTGGAAATACTGACGTTACTACGATCAGCTTTTTGATAAGCGGGTTTTTATTTTATTTATTTCACCTTTATTTAACCAGGTTGGTTAGTTGAGAACAAGTTCCCATTTACAACTGCGACCTGGCCAAGATAAAGCAAAGCAGTTTGACACAAACAACAACACACAGTTACACATGGAGTAAACAACAACACAGAGTTACACATGGAATAAACAACAACACAGAGTTACACATGGAATAAACAACAACACAGAGTTACACATGGAATAAACAACAACACAGAGTTACACATGGAATAAACAACACAGAGTTACACATGGAATAAACAACAACACAGAGTTACACATGGAATAAACAACAACACAGAGTTACACATGGAATAAACAACAACGCAGAGTTACACATGGAATAAACAACAACAGTTACACATGGAGTAAACAACAACACAGTTACACATGGAGTAAACAACAACAGTTACACATGGAATAAACAACACAGAGTTACACATGGAGTAAACAACAACACAGAGTTACACATGGAGTAAACAACAACACAGAGTTACACATGGAGTAAACAACACAGTTACACATGGAGTAAACAACACAGTTACACATGGAGTAAACAACAACACAGTTACACATGGAGTAAACAACAACACAGTTACACATGGAGTAAACAACACAGTTACACATGGAGTAAACAACACAGTTACACATGGAGTAAACAACACAGTTACACATGGAGTAAACAACAACACAGTTACACATGGAGTAAAACAACAACACAGTTACACATGGAGTAAACAACACAGAGTTACACATGGAGTAAACAACAGTTACACATGGAGTAAACAACACAGTTATACATGGAGTAAACAACAACAGTTACACATGGAGTAAACATAACATAGTCAATAATACAGTTTAGCAAAAAACTGTCCCGTATTATAGGCATACGGCCCTCAGTTATTGACCACCTTACTATTTTATTCAATTACAAGATATGTCCGTTTTTAACTTAGGATACGAGGACGGTGTCTCTTTTTTTAAACTAAGGGATTACCAGATAGTTGAGTATAGTAACGTTAGTTGGCGAGCCTTCCAAGAGAAATGACTTGCCTGTCCAACTTATCATAGCGTAGCCCTGTAGGTTCTTCACCAACATCTTCTGTGTTGTAACCAAATAATGTCTCTCTTTATTTTTACAGATTAATCTTATTGTTTGAGAAAGTAGATATGTTTAATACTAACATATAAATGACTATGCTGGATATTAAATGGTGTGTGTAGACTGTCGTGCAGTAGAATTTTACAATATACAGCGCGTCTCACAAAATGTGTGTGTGTATACAGTTGAAGTCGGAAGTTTACATGCACCTTAGCCAAATACATTTAAACTCAGTTTTTCACAATTCCTGACATTTAATCCTAGTAAAAATGTCCTGTCTTAGGTCAGTTAGGATCACCACTTTATTTTAAGAATGTGAAATGTCAGAATAATAGCAGAGAGTGATTTATTTCAGATTTTATTTCTTTCATCACATTCCCAGTGGGTCAGAAGTTTACATACACTCAATTAGTATTTGGTAGCATTGCCTTTAAATTGTTAACTTGGGTCAAATGTTTCGGGTAGCCTTCCACAAGCTTCCCACAATAAGTTGGGTGAACTTTGGCCAATTCCTCCGGAATGACCTGGTGTAACTGAGTCAGGTTTGTAGGCCTCCTTGTTTGCACACGCTTTTTCAAGCCACTCCAATACCTTGACTTTGTTGTCCTTAAGCCATTTTGCCGCAACTTTGGAAGTATGCTTGGGGTCATTGTCCATTTGGAAGACCCATTTGCGACCAAGCTTGAACTTCCTGACTGATGTCTTGAGATGTTGCTTCAATATATCCACATCATTTTCCTTTCCTCATGACGCCATCTATTTTGTGAAGTGCACCAGTCCCTCCTGCAGCAAAGCACCCCCACAACATGATGCTGCCACCCCCATGCTTCACGGTTGGGATGGTGTTCTTCGGCTTGCAAGCCTCCCCCTTTTTCCTCCAAACATAACGATGGTCATTATGGCCAAACAGTTCTATTTTTGTTTCATCAGACCAGAGGACATTTCTCCAAAAAGTACTATCTTTGTCCCCATGTGCAGTTACAAACCGTAGTCTGGCTTTTTTATGGCTGTTTTGGAGCAGTGGCTTCTTCCTTGCTGAGCAGCCTTTCAGGTTATGTCGATTTTGGACTCATTTTACTGTGGATATAGATACTTTTGTACCCGTTTCCTCCAGCATCTTCACAAGGCCCTTTGCTGTTGTTCTGAGATTGATTTGCAGTTTTCGCACCAAAGTACGTTCATCTCTAGGAGACAGAACGCGTCTCCTTCCTGAGATGTATGACGGCTGCGTGGTCCCATGGTGTTTATACTTGCGTACTATTGTTTGTACAGATGAACGTGGTCCCTTCAGGTGTTTGGAAATTGCTCCCAAGGATGAACCAGTCTTTTAGAGGTCTACAATTTTTTTTCTGAGGTCTTGGCTGATTTCTTTTGATTTTCCCATGATGTCAAGCAAAGAGGCACTGAGTTTGTAGGTAGGCCTTGAAATACATCCACAGGTACACCTCCAATTGATTCAAATGATGTCAATTAGCCTATCAGAATCTTCTAACGCCATGACACCATTTTCTGGAATTTTCCAAGCTGTTTAAAGGCACAGTCAACTTAGTGTATGAACTTCTGACCCACTGGAATTGTGATATAGTGGATTATAAGTGAAATAATCTGTCTGTAATCAATTGTCGGAAAAATTATTTGTGTCACGCACAAAGTAGATATCCTAACCGACTTGCCAAAACTATAGTTTGTTAACAACAAATTTGTGGAGTGGTTGAAAAACGAGTTTTAATGACTCCAACCTAAGTGTATATAAACTTCTCACTTCAACTGTATAATCATGACGTTGATAAGGTTATAAATAATGATTTTTAATTGAAATAATTGTATCCTTAAAAATGTGCTTTCATCAAAGAATCCTCCATTTTCAGCAATTGCAGCCTTGCAGACCTTTGGCATTCTAGTTGTCAATTTGTTGAGGTAATCTGAAGTAGTGATGGGTTGTTCGTGAACGAGTCGCCTCTAAGAGCTCTTGTAGGTGAACGTTGGGATCCGGCTCGCATGTCAGAAGAGCCGAATCTTTTAATAAAAATATTGAAAAAATATATATATGAATAATCAAAAGATTTAAATGAATAGAATGAACTAATTCAAAGAATGAAAAAAGTAATAAAATATTATAGGCCTAAATGCTCAAGCGCACACATTCGTTCTGTCTGCTCAGACTAACAGCCTCACCTGTTATTCCTGTCAATCAGACACGCAGTGTCAACCAATGAACCAAATTTGCGTGAGGGAGGGCCGAGCCAACTCACTCACAGTCACACACTTAGCAGCGAGGAGAGAGAGGAAGGACAGCTGGGAAAACAACAGCTGGAAAATGAGTCGGAAGCACAGTAGAATCTGGATGTATTTTAATAATGTAGACAACGTTAGAACACAGTGTAGAATTTGCCAAAACAAAATCTCATATTAAGCCGGTTCTACGCACAACCTACACCGACATATGTGAACTGTGCACCCAACTGTGAAGCTAGCTGTAGCGGAGCTTGGAGAAACTAGCGGGTCTGCTAGTGATAGTGGTGGAGCCAGGACCTCCACACGTGGAGATGTATCCACTCAGTCCAGTAGACCTGCTAGAGATAGTGGTGGAGATGTATCCACTCAGTCCAGTAGACCTGCTAGAGGTAGTGGTGGAGATGTATCCACTCAGTCCAGTAGACCTGCTAGAGATAGTGGTGGAGATGTATCCACTCAGTCCAGTAGACCTGCTAGAGATAGTGGTGGAGATGTATCCACTCAGTCCAGTAGACCTGCTAGAGATAGTGGTGGAGATGTATCCACTCAGTCCAGTAGACCTACTCCGCCACCCACCCACGGCAACACAGTCTTCTATGGACCAGTTTATGCCAAACGTCTATGTCTGTATCAAAACAAGGCCAAATTGATATTGCATCGGCTAAAATGATTGCCACCGATTTCCAGCTATTTGCGATCGAGGAGGACAGAGGTTTAAGAAATTAAAGCAATAGTCTAAATCCAATGTACACATTTCCAAGCAGGAAAACCCCTTTCAAAATCACTTATTCCACAACTGTACGAGAGCACACAGGCTTAAGTGCGGGAAAGAGTCCAAAAAGCTACTGCAGTTTGCCTTACCACTGACTGCTGGACATCAAGGGTAACCAGTTCTTACATGTCGGTTACATGTCACTTCATTGAAGAATTTTTAATGTCTAGCTGTCTTCTGGACTGCTTTGCGTTCAGCAACAGACACACCTCAGAGAACTTGGCAGAGGAACTGTTGAGAGTGGCCAGAGAATAGCAAGTAGATGGTAAAGTGGTCTGTTGTGTTAGCGACAATGCAGCCAACTTAACCATGCTGCTAACATAACCATGACAATGCTGCTAACATAACCATGACAATGCAGCTAACATAACCAAAGCCATGAACATTTTAAAATGGACCCATTATCCATGTCTTGTCCACACAATCAACCTGATTTGTAAAAGGATACTCTGAAGGTGATGAAGCCCACTGTGGATAAAGTGAAAGCAGCTGTGGAATACTTCCACAGGAGCACAGTAGGTGCTGAAAAACAAAAGTCTACACAATTGCCAGATGGGGATGCCTGAGCTGAGGCCTAAACAAGACTGCACTACAAGGTGGAATTCAACAACATTTTATATGTTGAAGCGGTTTCTTGAGTCAAAGGATGCCATCATCTATACCCTGGCCATTGTCAATGCACCTGTTGATGCTCTGACCCAAGAGGAATGGGAGGTGATGGAGGAGGTGTGCAGAGTCCTGGTACCCTTTGAGCAGGTCACTGTGGAGATCAGTGGAGAGCCAGCACCTCCACACGTGGAGATGAATCCACTCAGTCAACTAGACCTGCTAGAGATAGTGGTGGAGCCAGTACCCACTCAGTCCAGTAGACCTGCTAGAGATAGTGGTGGAGATGTATCCACTCAGTCCAGTAGACCTGCTAGTGATAGTGGTGGAGCCAGTATCCACTCAGTCCAGTAGACCTGCTAGAGATAGTGGTGGAGCCAGCACCTCCTCAGTAAGCAGTTATTACTACCTCATTATTTAATCCAGTATTATATATATATATATATATATAGATGAGAATGTAGTATCAGTAGACAAAACATGAACCTGAACTAATAAGTTACTGTTCTCTCTCTTCAGCTATGTGACAGCCTCAAAAATGATACTCTTGTGTAAAGGGTCTGCAGCGAATCACAGCCAACCGCCAGAGAGGAAGCAAACGTAACCACAGGACGTGACAGAGTGGATGGACCCTATGTTCATCAATGGACAGCAAGATACACAGAATGGAATATAATTTAATATACATTAAAAAAGTTATACTTTAAATGCAAACGTTTAATAGCATTCTTTTTTTCATAACAAACCAGTGCATTTTTAAATACATTGTGGTTAATGCTAGAGTATGATTTCATTTAATAATTTCATTAGAATTGGTTTAACACCAATCATAGTCAAACTATCGCAAACTGTTTGACTTGAAAAAATACAAAAACATATATATATTTTTTTTAAAGAGCCGACTCTTTTTGGTGAGCTGAGCCAAACGAGCTGAGTCACTGAAAAGAGCCAGAATGCCCATCACTAATCTGAAGGGATTTCACCCCATGTTTCCTGAGGCACCTCCCACAAATTGGATTGGCTTGATGGGCACTTCTTACGTACTATATGGTCAAGCTGCTCCCACAACAGCTCAATAGGGTTGAGATCCGGTGACTGTACTGGCAACTCCATTATAGACAGAATACCAGCTGACTGCTTATTCCCTAAATAGTTATTGCATAGTTTGGAGCTGTGCTTTGGGTCATTGTCCTGTTGTAGGAGGAAATTGGCTCCAGTTAAGCGCCGTACACAGGGGATGGCATGGCGTTACAAAATGGAGTCCTTCTTCAAGATCCCTTTTACCCTGTACAAATCTCCCACTTTACCACCACCAAAGCACCCCCAGACCATCACATTGCCTCCACCATGATGACAGATGGCGTCAAGCACTCCTCCAGCATCTTTTCATTTTATCTGCGATCCGAACACCTCAAACTTAGATTTGTCTGTCCATAACACTTTTTTCCCAATCTTCCTCTGTCCAGTGTCTGTTTTCTTTTGCCCATCTTAATCTTTTTATTTTTATTGGCCAGTCTGAGATATGGCTTTTTCTTTGCAACTCTGCCTAAAAGGCCAGCATCCCGGAGTCGCCTCTTCACTGAGACTGGTGTTTTGCGGTTACTATTTAATGAAGCTGCCAGTTGAGGACTTGTGAGGCGTTTGTTTCTCAAACTAGACACTCTAATGTACTTGTCCTCTTGCTCAGTTGTGCACTGGGGCCCCCCACTCCTCTTTCTATTCTGGTTAGAGCCAGTTTGTGCTGTTCTTTGAAGGGAGTAGTACACAACGTTGTACGAGATCTCACATGGAATAGCCTCCATTTCTCCGAACAAGAATAGACTGACGAGTTTCAGAAGAAAGATCTTTGTTTCTGGCCATTTTGAGCCTGTAATCAAATCCACAAATGCTAACGCTCCAGATACTCAACTAGTCTAAAGGCCAGTTTTATTGATGCTTTAATCAAGACAACAGTTTTCAGCTGAGCTAACATAATTTCAAAAGTGTTTTCTAATGATCAATTAGCCTTTTTAAAATGATAAACTTGGATTAGCTAACACAACGTGCCATTGGAACACAGGAGTGATGGTTGCTGATAATGGGCCTCTGTACGCCTATGTAGATATTCCATTACAAATCTGCCGTTTCCAGCTACAATAGTCATTTACAACATTAACAATGTCTACACTGTATTTCTGATTAATTTTATGTTATTTTAATGGACTTTTATTTTTATATTTGTTTATATTGCCCCTTTTCTGCTATAACAGCCTCCACTCTTCTGGGAAGGCGTCCCACTAGATATTGAAACATTGCTGCGGGGACTTGCTTCAATTCAGTCACAAGAACATTAGTGAGGTTGGTAACTGATGTTGCGAGCTTAGGCCTGGCTCGCAGTTGTTCCAATTCATTCCAAAGGTGTTCGATGGGTTTGAGGT
>NC_042963.1:57469571-57489571 GCF_901001165.1 Salmo trutta | reverse complement strand
TAGACAGATCTATATCTAATAATGAACTATATTAACTAGAGAACGTTTCATACGGGGAAAACTACAACTCAAAGTTCTGCAGGATAGTGTTGACCATTTGACATGTTAATGACACTTCCACTTTTCTCTTGTACGTGTTTCTAGGGCTACTACTTTGACAGAGACGATAAATCCCTGCCCAACTTTTCCAAGTTCTTCCTGACTCAGTCCAAGGAGGAGAAAGAGCATGCTGAGAAACTGATGAGTCAACAGAATCAGAGAGGAGGACGCATCTTTCTCCAGGACATCAGGGTATAAATAAACACAACAGCACTACCAGGGGAGGGGTTATGTTACCCTATACAAGGCTTCATATTGATTAGACTAGGGGCCATTTTGCCTTCTCTTGTCTGAACATCTAAGCCACGTAATATATGCCACTAGCAGGGTATGTTATTATTAACAGGGTGCGTCGCCACTAACGGGGTGCGTCGCCACTAGCCGGGTGCGTCGCCTCTAACGGGGTGCGTCGCCACTAACGGGGTGCGTCGCCACTAACGGGGTGCGTCGCCACTAACGGGGTGCGTCGCCACTAACGGGGTGCGTCGCCACTAGCCGGGTTTGGTACAGAGCCCAGGTCCTCATCTGGTTAGGGTTGTCTGGTCCACAGAGCCCAGGTCCTCATCTGGTTAGGGTTGTCTGGTCCACAGAGCCTCATCTGGTTAGGGTTGGCTGGTCCACAGAGCCTCATCTGGTTAGGGTTGGCTGTTCCACAGAGCCCAGAGCCTCATCTGGTTAGGGTTGGCTGGTCCACAGAGCCTCATCTGGTTAGGGTTGTCTGGTCCACAGAGCCTCATCTGGTTAGGGTTGGCTGGTCCACAGAGCCTCATCTGGTTAGGGTTGGCTGTTCCACAGAGCCTCATCTGGTTAGGGTTGGCTGGTCCACAGAGCCTCATCTGGTTAGGGTTGTCTGTTCCACAGAGCCTCGTCTGGTTAGGGTTGTCTGTTCCACAGAGCCTCGTCTGGTTAGGGTTGGCTGTTCCACAGAGCCCAGGACCAGAAAACATTGGTGGACAGATACTGAAGTTATTTGCAGAGCAACTCACTGGCATTTTCCATCACATTTTCCTTACCGACCGGTCCCAACAAGTGAATGTAGTCATGTCAAAGCAGCTCTCTACTCTCCTCTACAATTCTGCTCCTCCTGCAGATCCCCACAGCTCTCTCCTCTCCTGTACATATACTATACACTAATGACTGTCGCAGCAAATATGAAAACAGACAGTGATGACTCTGTCATCGTCAGGCTACTGCAGGATAGAGACTGAGAACATAGGCCTGTGGTAGATGACTGTGTGTCATGGTGTGAAAACTGCTTCCCTCCAACTGAATGTCTTGGTCATTGACTTTAGAAGGCAGCCACTGAGTCTCATACCCACTCTGGTCAGGGGCAATGACATTGAGCTGGTCAGTACCTACAAGTATCTGGGAACAGTGCTGGACAACAAGTTGGCCCTTTTGAGGAGAACACTGACACCCTCTGTAAAAAAAAAAGTGGACAGCAGCAACTCTTCTTTCTGAGAAAGATGAACTCTTTTTCAATGTCAGCAAAACAATGATGACACTGTTTTTTTTTACAGGAGATTTATTGAATCAGTGTTGATGTTTGATGGTGGCCTGGTTTGGTAATCTCGTTGAGGAGCACTAACAGTATCCTAGACTGTCCTGATCAAGCCCTCCTTGCTGATTGACCTGATCAAGCCCTCCTTGCTGATTGTCCTGATCAAGCCCTCCTTGCTGATTGTCCTGATCAAGCCCTCCTTGCTGATTGAGCTGATCAAGCCCTCCTTGCTGATTGTCCTGATCAAGCCCTCCTTGCTGATTGAGCTGATCAAGCCCTCCTTGCTGATTGACCTGATCAAGCCCTCCTTGCTGATTGTCCTGATTAAGCCCTCCTTGCTGATTGTCCTGATCAAGCCCTCCTTGCTGATTGACCTGATCAAGCCCTCCTTGCTGATTGTCCTGATCAAGCCCTCCTTGCTGATTGTCCTGATCAAGCCCTCCTTGCTGATTGAGCTCTTCCCCTCAGTTTGTTGGTTTAGACCTCCCAAACTCAAGAGCAACAGATCCAATAACTATTTTTTATCCCACAGGCCATAAACTTTCTGAATCTGAACATGAAATTAAATCATGTGTATTTATTGGTGCACTTTTTCACAATGACTGTTCCTTTTGACTGATCTAAGACTGATTCAATGACTGTTCCTTTTGAATGATTCAATGACTGTTCCTTTTGAATGATTCAATGACTGATCTAAGAGTGATTCAATGACTGATCCTTTTGACTGATTCAATGACTGTTCCTTTTGACTGATCTAAGACCGATTCAATGACTGTTCCTTTTGACTGATCTAAGACTGATTCAATGACTGTTCCTTCTGAATGATTCAATGACTGTTCCTTTTGAATGATTCAATGACTGATCTAAGAGTGATTCAATGACTGATCTAAGACTGATTCAATGACTGTTCCTTCTGAATGATTCAATGACTGTTCCTTTTGAGTGATTCAATGACTGTTCCTTTTGAATGATTCAATGACTGTTCCTTTTGAATGATTCAATGACTGTTGCTTTTGAATGATTCAATGACTGCTGCTTTTGACTGACCTAAGACTGATTCTAAGACTGATTCTAAGACTGCAACCGATCTCATTGTTTATTTATGTTATGTGTATATCTGTTGTATGGTTGTCCCTGTTGTTAATGCTGTTTTTACTGTTGAACCCTGACTGCACAACACATGTCCTAATTGGGACAATAAAGAGATGGATTGATTGATTGATAGGTTCAACATATTGCCACCATTTAATGGACTCTGGCAGTTTGATGCATTGATATTCATAATTGTGCTAAACTCTTTCTCTGTATGTTTCAGAAACCTGATAGAGATGAGTGGGGTAGTGGGTTGGAGGCCTTGGAGTGTGCCCTACAGCTGGAGAAGAGTGTCAACCAGTCCCTACTGGACCTGCACAAAGTAGCCGTAGAGCAGAATGACCCTCACGTGAGTTACAAACACAGCTCAATGGGGACAGTTTCCAAGACACCAATTAAGCTTAGTCACAGACTAAAAAAAGCACTTTCAATTTTCAATTAAGATTCTCTTGTGAGCATGCTTTTTTAGCAAGGTTTGATGTCAATTCCATTTCAATTCGAGTCCATTCAGAAAGTAAACCAAATTCCGATTCCACATTTCAAATCAAATTTTATTTGTCACATGCGCCGAATACAACAACCTTACAGTGAAATGCTGAATATAACAGGTGTAGACCTTACCGTGAAATGCTTACTTACAAGCCCTTAACCAACAATGTAGTTCAAGAAACGCCCTTGGTCCCGTGTGGCTCAGTTGTTAGAGCATGGTGTGTGCAACGCCAGGGTTGTGGGTTCGATTCCCACGGGGGACCAGTACGGGAAAATAAAATGTATGAAATGTATGCATTCACTACTGTAAGTCGCTCTGGATAAGAGCGTCTGCTAAAATGACTAGAATTGAAAGAAATAGAGTTAAGAAAATATTTACTAAATAAACTAAAATAACACAATAAGATTACATAACAATAACGAGGTTATATACAGGGGGTACCGGTACCGAGTCAATGTGTGGGGGTGCAGGTTAGTGGAGGTAATTTGTACATGTAGGTAGGGTAAAATAAACAACAAGTAGCAGCAGTGTAAAAACAAAGGGGGGGGGTCAATGTAAATAGTCTGGGTAGCCATTTGATTAGATGTTCAGGAGTCTTATGGCTTGGGGGTAGAAGCTGTTAAGGAGCCTTTTGGACCTAGACTTGGTGCTCCGGTACCGCTTGCTGTGCGGTAGCAGAGAGAACAGTATGACTTGGATGACTGGAGTCTTTGAAACATTTTTGGGCCTTCCTCTGACACCTCCTGGTATATAGGTCCTGGATTGCAGGAAGCTTGGCCCAGTGATGTATTGGGCCGTACGCACTACCCTCTGTAGCGCCTTGCGGTTGGGTGCTGAGCAGTTGCCATACCAGGCGGTGATGCAACCGGTCAGGATGCTCTCGATGGTGCAGCTGTAGAATTTTTTGAGGATCTAGGGGCCAATGCCAAATATTTTTTGGGAAAAGGTTTTGTCTTGCCCTCTTCATGACTGTCTTGGTGTGTTTGGACCATGATAGTTCATTGGTGATGTGGACACCAAGGAACTTGAAACTCTCGACCCGCTTGAAACTACACTTGAAACTACATCCCCATCGATGTTAATGAGGGCATGTTCGGCCCTCCTTTTCCTATAGTCCACGATCATCTCCTTTGTCTTGCTCGCAATGAGGGAGAGGTTGTTGTCCTGGCACCACACTGGCAGGTCTCTGACCTCCCTATAGGCTGTCTCATCATTGTCAGTGATCGGGCCTACCACTGTTGTCAGCAAACTTAATGAGGGTGTTGGAGTTGTGCCTGGCCACGAAGTCGTGGGTGAACAGGGAGTACAGGAGGGGACTAAATACACACCCCTGAGGGGCCCCGGTGTTGAGGATCAGCGTGGCAGATGTGTTGTACCCTTACAACCTGGGGGCGGCCCGTCAGGAAGTCCAGGATCCAGTTGCATAGGGAGGTGTTTAGTCTCAGAGTCCTTAGCTTAGTGACGTTGAGCTGTGGTCAATGAACAGCATTCTCACATAGATGTTCCTTTCGTCCAGGTGGGAAAGGGCAGTGTGGAGTGCGATTGAGATTGCGTAATCTGTGGATCTGTTGGGGTGGTATGTGAATTGGAGTAGGTCTAGGGTTTCCGGGATGATGGTGTTGATGTGAGCCATGATCAGCCTTTGAAAGCACTTCATAGCTACCGACGATAGTGCTATGGGGCAGTAGTCATTTAGGCAGGTTACCTTTGCATTCTTTGGCACAGGGACTATGATGGTCTGCTTGAAACATGTAGGTATTATAGACTTGGTAAGGGAGAGGTTGAAAATGTCAGTGAAGATACTTGCCACTTGAGTACACACCCTGATAATCCGTCAGGCCCCGCTGCCTTGTGAATGTTGACCACATCGGCTACGGAAAGCGTGATCACACAGTCGTCCAGAACAACTAGTGCTCTCATGCATGCTTCAGTGTTGCTTGCCTCGAAACAAGCATAAAAGGCATTTAGCTCGTTTTGTAGGCTCGCGTCACTGGGCAGCTCACGGCTGGGTTTCCCTTTGTAGTCTGTAATAGTTTGCAAGCCCTGCCACATCCGACAAGCATCAGAGCCGGTGCAGTAGGAGGCAATCTTAGTCCTGTATTGACACTTGCCTGTTTGATGGTTTGTTGGAGGGCATAGCAGGAGTTCTGTCCGGATTAGTGTACCACTCCTTGAAAGCGGCAGCTCTAGCTGGATGCGGATGTTGCCTGTAATCCATGGCTTCTGGTTGGGATATGTACGTACGGTCACTGTGAGGATGAAGTCCTTGATGCACTTATTGATGAAGCCAATGACTGAGGTGGTATACTCCTCACTGCCATTGGATGAATCACGGAACATATTTCAGTCTGTGCTAGCAAAACAGTCCTATAGCGTAGCATCCTCGTCATCTGACCACTTCCATATTGAGTGAGTCACTGGTACTTCCTGCTTTAGGAGGATATAATTATGGTCAGATTTGCGAAATGGAGGGCGAGGGAGAGCTTTGTATGCGTCTCTGTGAGTGGAGTAAAGGTGGTCTAGAGTTTCTTTTCCATCTGGTTACACATGTGACATGCTGGTAGAAATTAGGTAAAACGGATTTAAGTTTGCCTGCATTAAAGTCCCCGGCCACTAGGAGCGCCGCTTCTGGATGAGCATTTTCTTGTTTCCTTATGGCTATATAGACTTGGTTGAGAGCGGTCTTAGTGCCAACATCGGTTTGGTGGTAAATAGACGGTTACAAATAATATAGATGAGAACTCTCTTGGTAGATAGTGTGGTCTACATCTTATCATGAGATACTCTACCTCAGGCGAGCAATACCTCAAGACTGATTTAATATAAGACATCGCACACCAGCTGTTATTGACAAATAGACACACACTCCCACCACTCGCCTTACCAGACGTAGCTGCTCTGTCCTGCCGATGCACGGAAAACCCAGCCAGCTCTATATTATCTGTGTCGTTGTTCAGCCACGACTCGGTGAAACATAAGATATTACCGTTTTTAATGTCCCATTGATAGCATAGTCTCGACTTTAGATCATCCAGTTTATTCTCCAGTGATTGGCCAATAGAACCGATGGTAGTGGTGATTTACTCACTCGCCTCTGAATCCTCTCAAGGCACCTCGATCTTCTCCCTCTGTATCTCCCGTCATTTCTTCACGCGAATGACTGGGATTTTGGCCTGGTCTACGGAAAGCAGTATATCCTACACGGTGGACTCACTAAAGAAAATGTCTTTGTCCAGTTCGAGGTGAGTAATTGTTGTTCTGATTTCCAGAAGCTCTTTTCGGTCATAAGATACGGTAGTAGCAACTTTATGTACAAAATAAGTTACAAACAATGAAGAGAAAACAAACAAAATAGCCCAGTTGGTTAGGAGCCCGTAAAACACAAGCCATCCCCTCCGGCATCATTATATATTCTCCTAATTGAAGATAATTGGAATTGAAATTACAGTGTTCTTCCTTAATTGGCTGGAATTTAAATGGAATTGACTCCAATCCTGCTGTTTATAGCCTGGAGTTTAATCTGGGTCAGGGGAAACACCCAAGTGTCTGTTTGGAGATTTTAGTCTCTTCCTAATGACCGTAACAAAAACCTGTCCTCCCTCAGATGTGTGACTTCATAGAGACCCACTATCTGGATGAGCAGGTCAAGTCTATCAAGGAGCTGAGTGACTGGATCACCAACCTGCGTCGTATGGGTGCCCCTCAGAACGGCATGGCAGAGTACCTCTTCGACAAACACACCCTGGGGAACGAGTAGCAGCTGAACCATCCCCTCTTATACTAGGGTCGTGTTCATTAGGGCAAACCGTAGCAAAAATACGTTGAAACAGAAAACGTCCATTTCTTATTGGATAAATTCAGATAGTAGTACCTCAGTTTCAGCTCGTTTTGTGACGAATGAACACAACCCATTTTCCCGCCTGCTGGTCAATTTTTTTCATGTTTGGTCTGTCCTTACGACTGGTAATCTTCTAGTATCATAGATACGCTGGCTTAAAGACCAAAATGACCAGAAGCCATTGCTCTATTTACATGACTGCTCTATATCGTGATTCACTTTTTCTATGATCTCCCGAGGCTGACTTCCAGTCTGTTTGTGTTTTTTCATACCAACTCCTTGTCATTCAGTATGGCTTGACAAAGACTGCACAAACAGATCTGGGACCAGGCTATATTTTCCCCTCTGTTTACCTACAGTATGTGTCCGTTACAATTGATATGCGTTGCCAAAATAAAGACTTTAACTGGTTCCTAGAAATATCTCGTAGCTTGGTGGAGTTTAAAAGTGCGACTGTTGTGAGTAGGACCACATAACTTTTTTTCTTTTTTTTCTCTCTCTCTCTAATGCTTTTCATATTTAATTTGTGAAGCCAATATTGAGTGATTGCGGTGAAAGATATTACTTAATAAAATACCTTTTCCATTCTATTACGTCTACACAGTTCATTAATTGGCCATTTTAATGAAATTATGTCTATATTTTTGGAATTTGGGTCTGTGTCTTATCTATGTAAGGTGATGATGTATGACAATAAACATTTGAATCACTGTGTGTGTGTGTGTGTGTGTGTGTGTGTGTGTGTGTGTGTGTGTGTGTGTGTGTGTGTGTGTGTGTGTGTTGACTGTTTCAGTATTAGGAGGCTTAGATGTGCATTACATAAGCAAAAAAAAAAAGAAAAAATCAGATATTTTTGAAAGGTTCATATTTATTACAGAGCAAAACATCCCAAGTAAGACTACTACTATAACTATACACAGTATCATTCAGGGCAAGACAATATATGTACATATATATATATATTTTTAATACATTACTTCATTTTCATGACCACTTGGCAATGTGTTGCAAAAATACTGGTAACTTTTCCCAAACTCCTGACTATTCTAGATATCCTGGTTAGGGGGGATTCTGTATTTCCTGCTTATTTCCGTCCAGATTTCTATAAAACCTGGGGATTTGGGCAAAGTTACTGCAACCCTACTAACTCCTTGTTACAGAGACTTCTAGAACGACACGTCCTGTTTCGAAACATTTATATTGTTCTGGGATTTCGTAACGTGTCGTGTCATGTTGTCAGGCTAATTGATCCCAGTGGAGTAAGTTACTCCAGTAGTGAATAGATATAAGGGGAATCAGATCTGTAGTGTATAGAATAGATATGAGATCAGATCTGTAGTGTATAGAATAGATATGAGATCAGATCTGTAGTGTATAGAATAGATATGAGATCAGATCTGTAGTGTATAGAATGGATATGAGGGAGATCAGATCTGTAGTGTATAGAATAGATATGAGATCAGATCTGTAGTGTATAGAATAGATATGAGATCAGATCTGTAGTGTATAGAATAGATATGAGATCAGATCTGTAGTGTATAGAATAGATATGAGGAGATCAGATCTGTAGTGTATAGAATAGATATGAGATCAGATCTGTAGTGTATAGAATAGATATGAGATCAGATCTGTAGTGTATAGAATAGATATGAGGGAGATCAGATCTGTAGTGTATAGAATAGATATGAGGGAGATCAGATCTGTAGTGTATAGAATAGATATGAGGAGATCAGATCTGAAGTGTATAGAATAGATATGAGATCAGATCTGTAGTGTATAGAATAGATATGAGATCAGATCTGTAGTGTATAGAATAGATATGAGGAGATCAGATCTGTAGTGTATAGAATAGATATGAAGGGGATCAGATCTGTAGTGTATAGAATAGATATGAGATCAGATCTGTAGTGTATAGAATAGATATGAGATCAGATCTGTAGTGTATAGAATAGATATGAGATCAGATATGTAGTGTATAGAATAGATATGAGATCAGATCTATTGTGTATAGAATAGATATGAGATCAGATCTGAAGTGTATAGAATAGATATGAGATCAGATCTGTAGTGTATAGAATAGATATGAGATCAGATCTGTAGTGTATAGAATAGATATGAGATCAGATCTGTTGTGTATAGAATAGATATGAAGGAGATCAGATCTGTAGTGTATAGAATAGATATGAAGGAGATCAGATCTGTAGTGTATAGAATAGATATGAGATCAGATCTGTAGTGTATAGAATAGATATGAGATCAGATCTGTAGTGTATAGAATAGATATGAGGAGATCAGATCTGTAGTGTATAGAATAGATATGAGATCAGATCTGAAGTGTATAGAATAGATATGAGATCAGATCTGTAGTGTATAGAATAGATATGAGATCAGATCTGTAGTGTATAGAATAGATATGAGATCAGATCTGTTGTGTATAGAATAGATATGAGGGAGATCAGATCTGTAGTGTATAGAATAGATATGAGATCAGATCTGTAGTGTATAGAATAGATATGAGGAGATCAGATCTGTAGTGTATAGAATAGATATGAGATCAGATTTGTTGTGTATAGAATAGATATGAGGGAGATCAGATCTCTAGTGTATAGAATAGATATGAGATCAGATCTATTGTGTATAGAATAGAGATTAGGGAGATCAGATCTGTAGTGTATAGAATAGATATGAGGGAGATCAGATCTGTAGTGTATAGAATAGATCAGTGGTTGAGACCCAGACGGTTCCCTATTCCTTCCTTTTCTAGAGCTGCTGGACAAATAAACACCAGCCTTGGGATGCGTAAGAAACGGATGATTACTATATAGCAGAATCTAAGGTTGCATAATTCTCAGGTCACTGGGGTCTTCCACTGTCATTTTTCAACCTCTCCCTGACCCAGTCTGGAATATCTACATGTTTCAAGCAGACCACGATCACCTCTGGGCCCCAAGAACGCCAGAATAAACTATCAACATATCTTAACATACAGCTGGCTGGTTATACAATGCACCGGCAGGATAGAACAGCGGCGTCTGGTAAGACAAGGGGCGGAGGACTGGAAGATCACGCTCTCCGCAGCCGATGTAAGACCTTTAAACAGGTCAACATTCACAAGGCCGCAGGGCCAGATGGATTACCAGGACGTGTACTGCGAACATGCGCTGACCAACTGGCAAGTGTCTTCACTGACATTTTCAACCTCTCCCTGTCCAAGTCTGTAATACCAACATGTTTTAAGCAGACCACCATAGTGCCTGTGCCCAAGAACACTAAGGCAACCTGCCTAAACAACTACCGACCTGTAGCACTCACGTCTGTAGCCATGAAGTGCTTCGAAAGGCTGGTCATGGCTCATATCAACACCGTCATCCCAGAAACCCTGGACCCATTCCAATTTGCATACTGCCCCAACAGATGATACAATCTCTATTGCACTCCACACTGCTCTTTCCCACCTGGACAAAAGGAACACCTACTGTATGTGAGAATGATGTTCATTGACTACAGCTCAGCGTTCAACACCATAGCTCCTTTCAAGCTCATCTCTAAGCTCAGGACCCTGGGACTGAACATCTTCCTCTGCAACTGGACTTCCTGACGGGCTGCCCCCGAGTGGTGAGGGTAGGCAACGACACATCCGCCAAGTTGACCCTCACACCCCTCAGGGGTATGTGATCAGTCCCCTCCTGTACTCCCTGCTCACCCACGACTGCGTGGCCACATACGACTCCAACACCAACATTAAGTTTGCTGACGACGCGACGGTAAGACAGCATACAGGGAGGTCAGAGACCTGGCAGTGTGGTGCCAGGACAACAACCTCCGTCAACATGTGCAAGACAAAAGTAGCTGATGGTGGACTACAGGAAACGGAGGGCCGAGAACATCCCCCATCCACATAGACAGGGCTGTAGCGGAGTGGGTTGAGAGCTTCAAGTTCCTTTGTGACAACATCACAAAGGAATTATCATGGTCCACACACACCAAGACAGTCGTGAAGAGGGCACAACAACACCTATTTCCCCCTCAGTCATCTGAAAAGATTTGACATGGGGTCCTCAGATCCTCAAAAGGTTAGACAGCTACACCATCGAGAGCATCCTGACTGGTTGCGTCACCGCTTGGTATAGCAACTGCTCGGCATCTGACCGCAAGGCTCTACAAAGGGTAGTGCGTACGGGCCCAGTACATCACTGGGGCTAAGCTGCCTGCCATCCAGGACATCTACGCCAGGCGGTGTCAGAGAAAGGCCCAAAAAATTGTCAAAGACTCCAGCCACCCAAGTTAGACTCTTCTCTCTGCCTCCGCATGGTACCAGAGCACCAAGTTTGGGAACAAAGGGCTCCTTAACAGCTTCTACCCCATAAGACTGCTGAACAGTTTATCAAATGGCTACCCGGACTATTTGCATCGACCCCCTTATTTTATTCAGATTTTTTTTTCACACTACCCCATAATGAAAAAAGCAAAAAAACTGATTTTTAAAAATCTTTGCTAATTTATAAATAAATAAAAAACTGAAATATCACATTTACATAAGTATTCAGACACTTTACTCGGTACTTTGTTGAAGCACCTTTTTGGCAGCGATTACAGCCTTGAGTCTTCTTGGGTATGATGCTACAAGAGATGTTAGATTGGGTTCAAGTCCGGGCTCTGGCTGGGCCAATCCAGAACATTCTTGTCCCAGACTTGTCCCGAAGTCACTCCTGCGTTGTCTTGGCTGTGTGCTTAAGGTCATAGTCCTGTTGGAAGGTGAACCTTCACCCCAGTCTGAGGTCCTGAGCGCTCTGGACCAAGTTTTCATCAAGGATCTCTGTACTTTGCTCCGTTCATCTTTGCCTCGATCCTGACTAGTCTCCCAGTCCCTGCTGCTGAAAAACATCTCCACAGCATGATCCTGCCGCCACCATGCTTCACCGAAGGGATGGTGCCAGGTTTCCTCCAGACGTGACGATTGGCATTCAAGCCAAAGAGTTCAATCTTGGTTTCATCAGACCAGAGAATCTTGTTTCTCATGGTCTGAGAGTCTTTAGGTGCCTCATAGTAAACTCCAAGCGGGCTGTCATGTGCCTTTTACTGAGGAATGGCTTCCGTCTGGCCACTCTAGCATAAAGGCCTGATTGGTGGAGTGCTGCAGAGATGGTTGCCCTTCTGGAAGGTTTTCCAATCTCCACAGAGGACCTCTAGAGCTCTGTCAGAGTGACCATCGGGTTCTTGGTCACCTCCCTGACCGAGGCCATTCTCCTCCGATTGCTCAGTTTGGCCGGGCGACCAGCTCTAGGAAGAGTTTTCGTTGTTCCACATTTTTCCCATTTAACAATGATGAAGGCCTCTGTGTTCAATGCTGCAGACATTTTTGGTACCCTTCTCCATATCTGTGCCTCGACACAATCCTGTCTCAGAGCTCTACAGACAATTCCTTCGACCTCATGGCTTGGTTTTTGCTCTGACATGCACTGTCAACTGTGGGACCTTATATAGACAGGTGTGTGCCTTTCCAAAACATGTCCAATCAATTGAATTTACCACAGGTGAACTGTAGAAACATCTCATGGATGATCAATGGAAACAGGATGCATATAAGCTCAATTTCGAGTCTCATAGGAAAGGGTCTGAATACTTATGTAAATAAGCTATCTGTTTCTATTTTTAATACATTTGCAAAAATTCTAAAAACCTATTTTCGCTTTGTCATTATAGGGTATTGTGTGTAGATTGCGGAGTTTTTAAATTATTTAATCTATTTTAGAAGAAGGCTGTAACGTAACAAAATATGGAAAAAGTCAAGGGATCTGAATACTTTCCGAATACACTGGATCCCCCTCAATTACCTCAACTACCCCGTATACCTGCACATTGTCTCGGTATCGGTACCCCTTGTATATAGCCTCCACACTGACTCTGTACCGGTACCCCTTGTATATTGCCTCCACACTGACTCTGTACCGGTACCCCTTGTATATTGCCTCGTTAATGTTATTTTATTGTGTTACTATTTTTCCTTTAGTTTATTGAGCAAATTGTTCATACTTACTTTTTAAAAACTGCATTGTTGGTTAAAGGCTCGTCAGTCTGTTGTATTTGGTGCATGTGACAAATATAATTTGATTTTCCAGAAATCCTGGTTGGAAGAATCCTGGAATCAGGAGAGAATAAGCAGGAAATCCAGGAATCCTCCAACTGGGATTTCTGAAAATGTAGGGAAAATTACCAGAATTTGGCAACCCTAGCAGAAACACACCAGAGATATTGACTGCCGAGGTACTTAGCACCTCTGACCAGAATGTCATCAGTCAATATTTTCTGAAGGGGTTTATGATTGATAAAGAGATTATTCAGTAGTTCAGGTAGGCCTACAGTCCGTAGGACTCTGACATTCAGCAAACAAAGGATTCTTTCTTCAGTAGATTTCATACTGGTTTACTAGTTGGAATAGTATGAAGAAGAAATGTCATATTAGCAACCTCTCCACTCTGTGAGATTCCAATAAACATTTCAGAAGCAGCCTCTACGCTGGTCTAGCCTTGGACATCCAGGCTTCGCAAGACTACCACTGGTCAGATGGATGGCCTAGAAAGACTACCACTGGTCAGATGGATGGCCTAGAAAGACTACCACTGGTCAGATGGATGGCCTAGAAAGACTACCACTGGTCAGATGGATGGCCTAGAAAGACTACCACTGGTCAGATGGATGGCCTAGAAAGACTACCACTGGTCAGATGGATGGCCTAGAAAGACTACCACTTGTCAGAAGTGCTGGAACCCTCCAGTCTGAAAGAAAGATGTGCGTACTGCGTAGGTCAACACTACTTCTGAACCCTGAGTCCGTCCAACCATCTCCCTCCTTCCTCAGTCCTGCTCCCATCCCCCAGGGGCCTTGTCCAATCATCTCCCTCCTTCTTCAGTCCTGCTCCCGCCCCCCAGGGGCCTTGTTCATCCCACTATCCACTACCAGAGCTCCCAGCCAGTTAGGGCCCCCCTCAGCCAATGAAATCCCTGAATCATTGGGCGAGTTTTGATGCTGAATGGCTTCTTGCTGAGAGGATCCAGAAATGGAAATGGTGTTCACAACGTTGTTGCTTAGACCACCAGTGGTTCCACTGTTGATACCTGCTGCTCTAGTGCTGTTGAAGTTGGCATGGTTACAAAAGGTGTTGGGGTTGGTACCATTGCAGAAGTTGGACGTAGTAGTGGTGTTGGGGTTGGTACCATTGCAGAAGTTCGTTGTAGAAGTGGTGTTGGTACCACTCAAGATGTTGGCTGGAGAAGTGGTGTTAGGGTTGGTGGTGTTGATAGTGCTTGTGGCGTTGATACTAGAGGAGGAGCTGTTGGGATTGGTAGCTGGGGTGCGAGAGGGAGGGGTAAAGGAGAACACCCGCTCCCCTCCACCTCCCACTCCCCGGGGGCTGATGGGTCCAGGCTGCAGGCCCTCGGCCAACGGTGTGTTATCTAGAGAGAGGCGCGGAGGCGGGGGCCGTCGAGACAGCAGACCTTGCCCGGGCCGGAGCTTTGATATGGGGCAGAGCTCCGGAAGGTTGCCAGGGTCAGGGAAGGAGAAGGCTGGAACACAAGGACCCTCTCCCTCCTCACTCAGCCAGGGGAAGGCAGAGGAGGGTGGAGGGAGCATATGACCTGGAGTATCAGGGGGCAGCAGACCTCCAGAGCCAACCATCGGAGGAGCTAGCGAGCTGGAGCTGCGATCCCAGGCGTAAGTTCCTCGGGTGGGCCGTGGACGAGGCATAGCGGGGGGAACACAGTGGATGGGGGTCTGGGGACAGCTATAGAAGCCGGACCTCTCGTACAGCGGCATGGAGGAGAAGGCGTAGTCCGGGTGGCTGGAGTCGTGGCGGGGACCAGGGCCGTGGCTCGGCGTTGAGGGGTCCCCCTCAGAGTGCAGGAAGAGGGGGAAGCGGCTGAATGGAGCCCCTGGGCGCCGGCGCAGGAGAGAAACCCGGGAGGAGGTGGAGGAGCGGGGGAAGACGGGGGACTGAACCCCCAGGAGGCGACTCAGACCCCCCAGGAGAGGAGTAGAGTGGTTGGCCTCCTCATGCTCCTTGATCTGCTCCAGGTTGGACTGGAACTCCATCTCCTCTTTGGGAACACTAGAGAGAAGAAGAAGAATACTTTATTGACCATCTGCTCTTTACACTAGAGTGATGATAGGAATGTGTTAGCTAGTTTAATTCCATCTTTTCTTTAGGAACACTGGAGTGATGATAGCTAGTTCAGTGATTAAAAGGAATAAACTTCTCTAAACAATTTAATAGATCTCACACCAAAGTATCAAGCTAGTTAGGTACTGGAAGTGTTATAGTGCACAATCAACCCTGTGGATTGATGAGGAATTGAAAAATTATATGGTTGAGATGGATGAGGCAAAAGGTATGGCAATTAAGTCTGGCAGTCCAACTGATTGGCAAACGCATTGCAAATTAGGAAATCATGTGACTAAACTAAATAAAAATAAACTATACAATGAAACAAAGATAAATAATATAAAGAACGGTAGTAAAAAGACTACCACTGGTACCACCTAAAATGACATTTCTGGGAAAAAAAATAAACTTGGCTGCTTCATTCATTGAATCAGATGGCTCATTCATCACAAAGCCCACTGATAATGCCAACTACTTCAATGACTTTTCCATTGGCAAGATAAACTTAGGGATGACATGCCAGCAACAAACACTGACAATACACATCCAACTATTTCGGACCAAATTATGAAAGATAAGAATTGTACTTTGAATTCCGTAAAGTCAGTGTGGAAGAGGCTAATTTTTGTTGTTGTTGTCTATCAACAATGACAAGCCACCGGGGTCTGATAATCTGGATGGAAAATTACTGAGGATAATAGCAGACGATATTGCCACTCCTATTTTCCACATCTTCAATTTAAGCCTACTAGAGAGTGTGTGCCCTCAGGCCTGGAGGGAAGCTAAAGTCCTTCCGCTATCCAAGAATAGTAAAGCCCCCTTTACTGGCTCAAATAGCTGACCAATCAACCTGTTACCAACCCTTAATAAACTTATTTCACAGTAAACAAATTGACAACAGAATTTCAGCATGCTTATAGGGAAGGCCACTCAACAAGCACAGCACTTACACAAACGACTAATGATTGGCTGAGAGAAATTGATGACAAAATTATTGTGGGGGCTGTCTTGTTAGACTTCAGAGCAGCTTTTGACATTATCGATACAACAGGTTATAATGAGGACTACATGTCTCTCTACTGATAGTAATATAACAGGGTATAATGAGGTCTACATGTCTCTCTGCTGATAGGAATATAACAGGTTATAATGAGGACTACATGTCTCTCTGCTGATAGGAATATAACAGGGTATAATGAGGTCTACATGTCTCTCTGCTAATAGGAATATAACAGGATATAATGAGGACTACATGTCTCTCTGCTGATAGTAATATAACAGGATATAATGAGGACTACATGTCTCTCTGCTGATAGGAATATAACAGGATATAATGAGGACTACATGTCTCTCTGCTGATAGGAATATAACAGGATATAATGAGGACTACATGTCTCTCTGCTGATAGGAATATAACAGGATATAATGAGGACTACATGTCTCTCTGCTGATAGGAATATAACAGGATATAATGAGGACTACATGAAATATGTCTTGCATGTAATGGCCATAAAAAAAGGACATGCTTATAGCTTTGCCTTGGGATGCAAAGGTGTGTCATGAGTCAGGAAGAATGGTCCGATGGTCTTAGTGACAACAGACCTAGATATGGGGGGAGGTTTTAGTGGGTGGAATATTAGGACAATTGGAGGTTTTCATGGTTGCAGCTACAGTATGCTTAAAAGATGCAAATATTATGGTACAGCTATATGGACACTTAATCATCATGGTGATTTTTAATGATAAGTTTACAAACATTGGTTGTGGGAAGTATAATTGAAACTTGGGTATCATTATTGTAAGTGGGGAAATAAGTATAGCAAATTATAATTGTAATAGCTTAGCAGATCATAAAAAATAAGATACATTTTTACCTGGCTAAAGGAGAAAGAATATAATATCTATTTTAGTTTTACAGGAAACTCATTCTACAAGTATAGATGAGGTTGGGTGGAAAAAGGACTGGGAAGGAGAAATATATTTCTGTCATGGGCAAAGAAACTCAAAAGGGGTGATTATACTAATTAATACAAATTTTGATCCGATTGTGCAAACAGATCCGCAAGGAAGATGGATTATTATATACTACTGGACCAAAAACAGATATGGCTAATTAATCTATATGGGCCAAATAAGGATGATCCACACTTCTTCTAAAATGTATATATAATAATCTATTGAGCTCACAAGCAACGAAATAATGTATTATTACGGTGGGAGATTATAATACGGTTTTAAGTACCTCAATGGATCGTAAAGGAAATCACTCTACAAACTATCACCCTCAAGCACTTAAGGAAATCATGAATGTCATGGATATATTGGAATTAGTGGATATATGGAGGCTTAAATATCCTGACCTAGTGAGATATACATGGAGGAGGTTTAATATCCTGACCTAGTGAGATATACATGGAGGAGGTTTAATACCCTGACCTAGTGAGATATACATGGAGGAGGTTTAATATCCTGACCTAGTGAGATATACATGGAGGAGGTTTAATACCCTGACCTAGTGAGATATACATGGAGGAGGTTTAATATCCTGACCTACTGAGATATACATGGAGGAGGCTTAATCAAGCTAGCCGTCTTGATTACTTCCTGGTCTCATTCTTGTTGGCATCAAAAGTTTTAAAAAGTATTAATAGGAGACCGAGTGCGATCGGACCACCATCTGATTGACCTCAATATAACTCTTACAGAATTTCCACGTGGACGGGGATATTGGAAATTTAATCAAAGCCTATTGGATGACAATTTGTTCTTAACTAAGACAAAATAATTCATAATTGACTTTTTTTTCACAACATAGGTACAGCAGATCCTGTAATTGTATACAATGGGTTAAAGTTATGTACAGCAACCCCAGATGTAAAATAGTAAATAATGGTTACTTCTCAGAAAGTATTGCGCTTTTAAGAGGTGTAAAACAAGGCTGTCCATTGTCTCCATATCTATTTATTATGGCCATTGAAATGCTAGCTATTAAAATTAGATCCAACAAGAACATTAAGGGCTTAGAAATCCTGGGGATAAAAACAAAAAAATGTGTCAATGTATGCCGATGACTCTAGTTTTTTCTTAAGTTCACAATCTGGATCCCTGCACAGTCACATTAAAGATCTTGATCACTTTTCTAGCCTCTCTGGATTAAAATGAATTATGACAAGTGCACCATATTACATATCGGATTGTTAAAAATACAGTGTTTACACTACCTTGTAGTTTACCAATAAAATGGGCAGATGGTGAAGTAGACATACTTGGTATTCACTTCTCAAAAAATATAAATGAACTTACCACAATTAATTTCAATAGAAAGTTATCAAAAATAGATACGATTCTGCAACCATGGAGAGGTAAATACTTGTCTATTTATGGAAAAATCACATTGATTAACTCTTTGGTCCTATCACAGTTTACTTACTTATGGCACGGCCTACTCCAGATTACTTGTTTTTTAAATCATATGAGCAAAAAATACTTCATTTTATTTGGAATGCTAAGCTAGACAAAATTAAACATGCCTATTTATATAATGAAGATGAGTTTGTGGTGCTAAAATTATTCAATATTAAATATTAAAGCTTTAAACCTCTCACTATAAGCTTCACTCATGCATAAGTTATACTTAAACCCAAAATGGTTCTCCAGTAGATTATTTAGAAAGGCTCATCCTTTGTTCAAAAATTGCTTTTTTGCCTACATACAGATTACAACTTCTCATTTCCCACTAATTGAAAATAAAATTTTGTTTAAAGTATAGTCCAAGCCATTCAAAGCTCATTACAATTTCAGTTTTATCCTCCAGAAAATATAGAACAAATATTACAACAAATGTTATGGTTAAACTCAGATAAACAAATTCATTAAAAAAACTTTCTTATGGACAAAAAAATGTGTATTATATTTGTTAATGATATTATGAATGGAAACGGAGGCGTTATGTCTTGTAAAATGTATGTATATGTAGCAAAAAATCTGTAAAAAAACAAAAAGATATTTGTCCTCCAAAGAGGGGAGGGGTTAAAAACACATTTGTTTTTAAAAATGAATATATACAAAAAATATAATAAATACAAAAAAAAAAAAACGAAGTTACTTGGCATTTTATATGCATAGATCTTATTAAGCTTGTTATGACAAAGATTAGGTCTACTCCTGCAAGACTCTCCATTGAAACAAAATATATTTTTAGTTTAGGAATTGGCTCAATTGGGGTCTGGGAATCGGGTCCAATAGGTGTGAGTGTGTCTGTCTGTATCTGTGTGTAAGGTACCTGATGTCCAGGGCAGAGCCCATGAAGGAAGGTTTGCGATGCTCTGCGCTGGCTGCAGTGTATGGAGGCTGGGGCTCTGATTCGTTCCAGTACTTATCCCTCTCTACCAATGGGATAGTGTCGTACATCTCATCCACAGACAGCAGGGACACCTGGGAGGGATAGAACAGGATAGTATTGTGTTCATTTGGCATCAAACGGAAGAAAACAGTCTGAAATAGGGAGGGACTACTAGGATGGGTTTTTTCCCTGTTGTTTTCGGTTCTGCCCTAATGAACACAACCCAAGTCTCAATCCTGGACTGGTCTAGCAAAAACATTTAGAAAACTAATTTTGTATTATGATTATTAATAAAAGCAATCACATTCAACTACATAGAGGTCCTTAATCTATAATGTAATATGCTTGAGTGGCACCAGCACATGTAACTGCAGTGAACTCTGCAGATTGTTCCACAAAATTAGGGGGCAAAAAAAAGAAAAAATCTGATTTTCCCAAATATGTGGAGACTGGGGAGATCTTTAGTGCTATCCATTC
>NC_042963.1:57362071-57464571 GCF_901001165.1 Salmo trutta | reverse complement strand
TAGGCCTACCTTCATGGCAGCTGGCCCATCCACTGGGCAGCCAGTCCCAGCCCAGAAATACTCCTCACTAACAGGAATACAAAGAAATTTGTGCAAAAATTTTATAGAAATAAGCTTTTTGTCAATTTTTTTTATTTTTTTTATTTCAGCTCAAGAAACATGGGACCAACACTTTACATGTTGCGTTTATATTTTTGTTCAGTGTATATCTAGACAATTTATCTCAATCGCTCCCAAATACATTGAAGATCATAGATAAATTCAGCTCCATCTCGTTATAAAATAAAATCTTACCAAATCAGCCCCTATCAAGACCCCGACTCCATCTCTACTTATGGAATCCCAATCGTTTCTCATTTTAAATATTTGGGAGTAGAGACATTTCCTTCCTTAGAGAAAACCATTACCAGAAATGTTAACAGAAAGCTCAAATCAATTGAATCCTCAGTAGATGGACTAATATCCCAGCTGCTTTAACCGGCAGAATTTCTCAAAATTAATTAATTTCCACGGCTGAATTTCTGTAGTTCAATACTTCCCATTTCTCCCCCTTCTGGCAATTGGGATAAAATCCATAATTCCATTTCAAAATGTATATGGGAAGGTAAAACTAATCAAACTAAAAACGAATAAACTTACAAAGGGGGAAAGACGTGGGAAGACTATCCGTACCGAACTTTAAATTGTGTTTGCAGGCACTAGCATTTCACCCCATCCTAAATTGGTTTAGACATGATTCTTCCGCCCCCTACCTGAGTATAGAGAGAAATATGGTGTCTCCTATTACCCTGGAAGAGGTGGTCTTCCCTTAAACAATGTAAACTACGCCTTGGTCCTATTATTGCTAAAACAGTTTCTATTTTGGTATAACATTTAAAAACAATGTAACTTGGAAACAAAATGGCATGCCAATACTCCAATGTTTCACAATAATGCCTTGCGATCTGGAGGGCATCCCCCCCAATGGTTCAAATGTGGAATCCGTACCCTTGGCGATATCATGGACAGTAATGGTTTGAGAAAATTCCAAGATTTGAAAGTCACATACATATCACCATGCTGGCCTATGGAGTCCCTTGGGAAAACATAACTACTGAAACACCCTATGATGGGATTTATAAATAAATGATCTGGGCTCCCAAAAGGACTGATCTCTATAATATATAAACATCTTTTGGAAACCTCATATTCTGAGATAGCCAAATCAAAAAGTATGGTCCACAGATCAAATTCAATCTGAACAACCCTTTAACTTTAAAGGTATAATAATTGGAACAGAATATGGAAAAATATGACCATAGCGTCCCGTAATCCCAACCATCAATTTATACATTTTAAGCTTGTTCACAAACTGTATTTAACACCAAGGAAATGTTTTATGATGAAATTGTCCCTAACTCCCAACTGTTCACTGTGTCCCCAAAATCAGGTAGACACATTCCTTCATATGATGTGGGATTGCCCTGCAGTTAAATGCTTCTGGGACAAAATTCATTTTGAAATGCATGAATGTAAATATTCAACGCTTTGCATCTACTATGTCACTTAACGATGATAGTTCCTTGCAGCTCTCAATTAATCAGAGATGATTACTGCTGGCAGGCAACACTCCTGCAAAAAAAATATGTTGGCTCTAAGATGGCAATCATCTCACTCTCTCCCAAATCCCTAAAGGATACAGTTACTATTAGAAGTTAAGGCATTGGAATTATCACCAGTGAGAATGAATGGTGCTAGTCAAGGAACTATTGAGGCCTGGACAAATGTACTTGACTCTGTAAATAATAATCTCAGATAAAGCCCAACACATACAACTAAACAATATAGGGTTGAAGTTGGGAGTTTACATACACTTAGGTTGGAGTCATTAAAACTTGTTTTTCAACCACTCCACAAATTTCTTGTTAACAAACTATAGTTTTGGCAAGTCGGTTAGGACATCTACTTTGTGCATGACACAAGTACTTTTTCCAACAATTGTTTACAGACAGATTATTTCACTTATAATTCACTGTATCACAATTCCAGTGGGTCAGAAGTTTACATACACTAAGTTGACTGTGCTTTTAAACAGCTTGGAAAATTCCAGAAAATTATGTCATGGCTTTAGAAGCTTCTGATAGGCTAATTTACATAATTTGAGTCAATTGGAGGTGTACCTGTGGATGTATTTCAAGGCCTACCTTCAAACTCAGTGCCTCTTTGCTTGACATCATGGGAAAATCTAAAGAAATCAGCCAAGACCTCAGAGAAAAATTGTAGACCTCCACAAGTCTGGTTCATCCTTGGGAGCAATTTCCAAACGCCTGGAGGTACCACGTTCATCTGTACAAGCAATAGTACGCAAGTATAAACACCATGGGACCAGGCAGCCGTCATACCGCTCAGGAAGGAGACGCGTTATGTCTCCTAGAGATGAACGTACTTTGGTGCGAGAAGTGCAAATCAATTCCAGAATAACAACAAAGGACCTTGTAAAGATTATGGAGGAAGTAGGTACAGAATTGTCTATATCCACAGTAAAACAAGTCCTATATCGACATAACCTGGGGCGGCAGGTTGTGAGGTGAGGATGTGCCTGCCTCTCGCACTCTCCCTCCAGTGCGCCTCCATCATCCAGTACGTCCTGTGCCTGTTCTTCGCACTCTCCCTCCAGTGCGCATCCATAACCCAGTACGGCCGGTGCCTGCACTCGATCCTCAGTGCGTCTCCCCAGTCCGGTGAGACCAGTTCCTGCTCCTCGTACAAAGCCTCCAGTGATAATCGATGGTCCGACGCCTGTAGAGATGATCCATGGCACTAAGCCTCTAGTGATGATCCATGGCCCGGAGCCTGTAGGGATATTCCATGGCACAAAGCCTGAAGAGGTAATCCATGGCCCGGAACCTGAAGAAATAATCCTTGGCAAAAAGCCTGGAGGGATTATAAATGGTCCAAAGCCTGTAGGGATAAACCATGGCATGAAGCCTGTAGCAATAATCCATGGCCCAGCACCTGTAGAGATAATCCATGGTAAGAAGCATTCAGTGATGATCCTTGGCGCGGAACCTGTAGAGATGATCCATGGCATGGAGCCAGCAGCAACGGTCATTAGTCCGGAACCTATTATGACGCCTCCCAGTCCGGAGCCTCTAGCGACACTCCTCAGTTCAGAACCTCCTGAGACGGCCTACAGTCCAGAACCTATTATGATGCCTTCCAGTCCGGAGCCTCCGGCGATGCTCTTCCGTCCGGAGCCTCCGGCGATGCTCTTCCGTCTGGAGCCTCCAGCGAGGCTCTTCAGTCTGGAGCCTCCGGCGGCGGTCTGCAGCCCGGAGCCTCCAGCGGCGGTCTGCAGCCCGGAGCCTTCAGCGACGGCCTGTAGGTCAGAACCTCCAGCGGTGGTCTACAGCACAGAGCTTCCAATAATGATCTACAGTCCGATTCCTCCGATAATGATCCACAGGCCAGTGTTACAGAAGCGGAGGGATCTGCGGATGGAACGGGGGTTACGCCCTAAGCCAGAGCCACCTCCATTGCTGGAGGATCGGAGGGAGAGGAAGGGTCTGGGTGTAGCACATGAGCCGCCATAGACTTTTGTCACCCTCCCTGCCCTCCCTTTGTGCTTGGGGTTGTTTTTGTTGGGTTTTGTTTGGGTGCAGTCGGAGTCTGCACCTTTGGGGGGGGGGGGGGGGTACTGTCACGTCCTGACCCTTGTAAGAGGTCATTTTCCATAGTAGAGTGGTCAGGGCGTGACAGGTGGGTGTTTTGGGTGGTTTGTTTTCTGTTTCTATGTGGGGTTTTCTAGATTTCTATTTCTATGTTTTTGTTTTCTATGTTTTGGCCAGGTATGGTTTCCAATCAGAGGCAGCTGTCTATCGTTGTCTCTGATTGGAAGCCATACTTAGGCAGCCTGTTTTTCATGTGTGGGTGTGGGTAGTTGTTTTGAAGCCACTGCTCCAAAACCGCCATAAAAAAGCCAGACTACGGTTTGCAACTGCACATGGGGACAAAGATTGTACTTTTTTGGAGAAATGTCCTCTGGTCTGATGAAACAAAAATAGAACTGTTTGGCCATAATGACCATCGTTATGTTTGGAGGAAAAAGGGGGAGGCTTGCAAGCCGAAGAACACCATCCCAACCGTGAAGCACGGGGGTGGCAGCATCATGTTGTGGGGGTGCTTTGCTGCAGGAGGGACTGGTGCTCTTCACAAAATAGATGGCATCATGAGGAAAGGAAAACTATGTGGATATATTGAAGCAACATCTCAAGACATCAGTCAGGAAGTTAAAGCTTGGTCGCAAATGGGTCTTCCAAATGGACAATGACCGAAACATACTTCCAAAGTTGTGGAAAAATGGCTTAAGGACAACAAAATCAAGTTATTGGAGTGGCCATCACAAAGACCTGACCTCAATCCTATAGAACATTTGTGGGCAGAACTGAAAAAGCATGTGCGAGCAAGGAGGCCTACAAATCTGACTCAGTTACACCAGCTCTGTCAGGAGGAATGGGCCAAAATTCACCCAACTTATTGTGGGAAGCTTGTGGAAGGCTACCCGAAACGTTTGACCCAAGTTAAACAATTTAAGGCAATGCTACCAAATACTTATTGAGTTTATGTAAACTTCTGACCCACTGGGAATGCGATGAAAGAAATAAAAGCTGAAATAAATCATTCTCTGTACCATTATTCTGACATTTCACATTCTTAAAATAAAGTGGTGATCCTAACTGACCTAAAACAGGGAATTTTTACTAGGATTAAATGTCAGGAATTGTGAAAAACTGAGTTTAAATGTATTTGGTTAAGGTGTATGTAAACTTCCGACTTCAACTGTACATATGTACCTATTTGAATCTTTTTACATTCTTTGCTTTCAAAGACAGAACAATGAAAAGAGAGGAGGCTCTGTACAGAGACCTCAAAATGGTGCTCTTTGACCCCAAACTATTACACTACCGCACTGTGTTTATTTGTAACCTGCTAAAGTTTTTGTTGAGAGGAAGTTCAGAATTGTTGATGACGTCTGTCAAAGGAGGTTGTTTGTGCTTGAGAAGTGTTGACTGAGAGTGAGTGGCTAAATGATTACTGAGCACCAGTGTTTGAAAGGGTCAATTCCACTTCAATTCAGGAAGTAAAAAGAAATTCCAATCCAATTGTAAGCAATGAGGACAATTGGAATTTCAGAAATGGAGTTGACCCCATCCCTGCTGTGCAAAAAACCCTGCTGTGCACAAATCAGTTAGACATCATAGAATGCATCTGAACAGTGCATAACATAACAGAGCATAACAGAGCATAACATAACAGAGCATAACAGAGCAGAGCATAACAGAGCATAGCATAACAGAGCAGAGCATAACATAACAGAGCATAACAGAGCATAACATAACAGAGCATAACATAACAGAGCATAACAGAGCAGAGCATAACAGAGCATATCAGAGCATAGCATAGCATAACAGAGCATAACATAACAGAGCATAACAGAGCAGAGCATAACAGAGCATATCAGAACATAGCAGAGCATAACAGAGCATAACATAACAGAGCATAACATAACAGAGCATAACATAATAGAGCATAGCATAACAGAGCAGAGCATAACATAACAGAGCATAACAGAGCATAACATAACAGAGCATAACATAACAGAGCATAACAGAGCAGAGCATAACAGAGCATATCAGAAGATAGCATAGCATAACAGAGCATAACATAACAGAGCATAACAGGGCAGAGCATAACAGAGCATATCAGAGCATAGCATAGCATAACAGAGCATAACATAACAGAGCATAACATAACATAACAGAGCATAACATAATAGAGCATAACAGAGCATAGCATAACAAAGCATAGCATAACAGAGCATAACATAACAGAGCATAACAGAGCAGAACAGAGCATAACATAACAGAGCATAACATAAAAGAGCATAACAGAGCATAACATAACAAAGCATAGCATAACAGAGCATAACATAACAGAGCATAACAGAGCAGAGCATAACAGAGCATAACATAACAGAGCATAACATAACAGAGCATAACATAACAGAGCATAACAGAGCATAACATAACAGAGCATAACATAACAGAGCATAACATAATAGAGCATAACAGAGCATAGCATAACAAAGCATAGCATAACAGAGCATAACATAACAGAGCATAACAGAGCAGAACAGAGCATAACATAACAGAGCATAACATAAAAGAGCATAACAGAGCATAACATAACAAAGCATAGCATAACAGAGCATAACATAACAGAGCATAACAGAGCAGAGCATAACAGAGCATAACATAACAGAGCATAACATAACAGAGCATAACATAACAGAGCATAACAGAGCATAACATAACAGAGCATAACATAACAGAGCATAACATAACAGAGCATAACAGAGCAGAACATAACAAAGCATAGCATAACAGGGCATAACATAACAGAGCATAACAGAGCAGAGCATAACAGAGCATAACAGAGCAGAGCATAACAGAGCAGGACATAACAAAGCATAGCATAACAGAGCATAACAGAGCATAGCATAACAGAGCATAACATAACAGAGCATAACATAACAGAGCATAACATAACAGAGCATAACAGAGCATAACATAACAGAGCATAACATAACAGAGTATAACAAAACATAGCATAGCATAACAGAGCATAGCATAACAGAGCATAACAGAGCATAACATAACAAAGCATAGCATAACAGAGCATAGCATAACAGAGCATAACAGAGCATAGCATAACATAACAGAGCATAACAGAGCATAACATAACAGAGCATAACATAACAAAGCATAGCATAACAGAGCATAACATTACAGAGCATAACAGAGCATAACATAACAAAGCATAGCATAACAGAGCATAACATAACAGAGCATAACAGAGCATAACATAACAGAGCATAACATAACAGAGCATAACATAACAAAGCATAGCATAACAGAGCATAACATAACAGAGCATAGCATAACAGAGCATAGCATAACAGAGCATAACAGAGCATAGCATAACAGAGCATAGCATAACAGAGCATAACAGAGCATAACATAACAGAGCATAGCAGAACAGAGCATAGCATAACAGAGCATAACAGAGCATAGCATAACAGAGCATAGCATAACAGAGCATAGCATAACAAAGCATAGCATAACAGAGCATAGCATAACAGAGCATAGCATAACAGAGCATAACATAACAGAGCATAACAGAGCATAACATAACAGAGCATAACAGAGCATAACATAACAGAGCATAGCATAACAGAGCATAACATAACAAAGCATAGCATAACAGAGCATAACATAACAGAGCATAACAGAGCATAGCATAACAGAGCATAGCATAACAGAGCATAACAGAGCATAACATAACAGGGCATAGCATAACAGAGCATAGCATAACAGAGCATAACAGAGCATAGCATAACAGAGCATAGCATAACAGAGCATAGCATAACAGAGCATAGCATAACAGAGCATAACATAACAGAGCATAACAGAGCATAACATAACAGAGCATAACAGAGCATAACATAACAGAGCATAACAGAGCATAACATAACAAAGCATAACAGAGCATAGCATAACAGAGCATAGCATAACAGAGCATAACAGAGCATAACATAACAGAGCATAACAGAGCATAACATAACAAAGCATAGCATAACAGAGCATAACATAACAGAGCATATCAGAGCATAGCATAACAGAGCATAACAGAGCATAACATAACAGAGCATAACATAACAGAGCAGAACAGAGCAGAGCAGAACAGAGCAGAACAGAGCAGAGCATAACATAACAGAGCATAACATAACAGAGCATAACACAACAGAGCATAACAGAACAGAACAGAGCAGAGCAGAACAGTATTCTCACCCAATACGAAGGACACGGGGATGAGTTCTGCGTAACGGTCACAGTAGATGGCCAGCTTCTCAAACAGCCTCTTCTGACCCTCATTCAACACAAACCTGGAGAGAACAGTTCTGTCACAAAGTTAACTAAGCTCCTGTATGATTGAACATGATAGGGAGGGAGTGACAACAATTGCAAAAAAGATAAGGGAGACTAATATTCCCACAAAAGGTCCCTGGCATTTGATTGTACAAAGTTGCTGTGATCTTTGATTTGAAGGGACCAGCAATATAAGCAAATAAATACATAAACGTGTGGTCACTGTAAAGAGGTTTATTTATACAAGTAAGATAGACCGTCTCTCTTCTAGATCAGATGAGGTTAAGCTTGAGGTTACCTGTGTAAAGCTTGAGGTTACCTGTGTAAAGCTTGAGGTTACCTGTGTAAAGCTTGAGGTTACCTGTGTAAATGACGAGGCTACCTGTGTAAATGACGAGGCTACCTGTGTAAATGACAAGGCTACCTGTGAGGTTACCTGTGTAAATGACGGGGTTACCTGTGTAAATGACGAGGTTACCTGTGTAAATGATGAGGTTACCTGTGTAAATGACGAGGCTACCTGTGTAAATGACGAGGCTACCTGTGTAAATGACGGGGTTACCTGTGTAAATGACGAGGCTACCTGTGAAGTTGTGAGGTTACCTGTGTAAATGACAAGGCTACCTGTGTAAATGACGAGGCTACCTGTGAAGTTGTGAGGTTACCTGTATATGATGAGGTTACCTGTATATGATGAGGTTACCTGTATATGATGAGGTTACCTGTGTAAATGACGAGGTTACCTGTGTAAATGACGAGGTTACCTGTGTAAATTGTGAGGTTACCTGTGTAAATGACGGGGTTACCTGTGTAAATGACGGGGTTACCTGTGTAAATGACGGGTTAACTGTGTAAATGACGGGTTAACTGTGTAAATGAGGGGGTTACCTGTGTAAATGACGGGGTTACCTGTGTAAATGATGGGGTTACCTGTGTAAATGACGGGATAACTGTAAATGACGGGGTTACCTGTATATGATGCTGAAGGAGTAGTACAGTGTAGTGAAGATGATCAGTTCTCTCCACAGCAGCTTGTAGATGCTTCCCTTCCATCGGAGGAGCAGATGAGAGAAGGTCCCTAGCCCCGCGTCTGCAACCCTCCGCGAGTACGTTACCGTCATCACTACCCTTCCCTGGCCAGGCTGGCTGGCTGGCTGGCTAGATGGAGAGCTGGATGATAGGTGGATGTATGGCTGGCTGGCTGGCTGGCTGGCTGGAAAGCTGGATAGATGGATGGATAGGTGGATGGATAGATGGCTGGCTGGGTGACTGGCTGGGTGGTTGGTTGGCAGGCTGAATGGATGGATGACTAGTTGAATGGCTGGCACAGAGAAAGCTGCCCTTGGGGGGCCAGTACAACAACAACAAAAAATGTATGAAATGTATGTATTCACTACTGTAAGTCGCTCTGGATAAGAGCGTCTGCTAAATGACTTAAATGTAAATGTAAATGATTCAAAATGGTCAACTACTGGCTGGCTGGATGTATGGCTGGCTGGATATCTGGCTGGCTGACTGGTTAGCTGGCTGGCTGGATGTATGGCTGGCTGGCTGGATAGCTGGCTGGCTGGATGTATGGCTGGCTGGCTGGATATCTGGCTGGCTGACTGGTTAGCTGGATGGAGTAGTTGACTGGCTGGCACAGAGAAAGTTGCCCTTGGTGTATCAAAATGGTCAACTACTGACTGGCTGGCTGGCTGGATAGCTGGCTGGCTGGATAGCTGGCTGGCTAGCTGGCTGGCTGGATAGCTGGCTGGCTGGATAGCTGGCTGGCTGGCTGGATAGCTGGCTGGCTGGATAGATAGCTGTCTGGCTGGCTGGCTGGTTAGCTGGATGGAGTAGGTGACTGGTTGTCACAGAGAAAGCTGCCCTTATTGTATCAAAATGGTAAACTACTGACTGGCTGGTTGGCTGGATAGCTGGCTGGCTGGATAGCTGGCTGGCTGGCTGGCTGGATAGCTGGCTGGCTGGATAGCTGGTTAGCTGGATGGAGTAGTTGACTGGTTGTCACAGAGAAAGTTGCCCTTGGTGTATCAAAATGGTCAACTACTGACTGGCTGGTTGGCTGGATAGCTGGCTGGCTAGCTGGCTGGCTGGATAGCTGGCTGGCTGGATAGCTGGCTGGCTGGCTGGATAGCTGGCTGGCTGGATAGCTGGCTGGCTGGATAGCTGGCTGGCTGGCTGGCTGGATAGCTGGCTGGATAGCTGGATAGCTGGCTGGATAGCTGGCTGGATAGCTGGCTGGATAGCTGGCTGGCTGGATAGCTGGTTAGCTGGATGGCTGGCTGGATAGCTGGATAGCTGGCTGGCTGGCTGGATAGCTGGCTGGCTGGATAGCTGGCTGGCTGGCTGGTTAGCTGGCTGGAGTAGTTGACTGGTTGTCACAGAGAAAGTTGCCCTTGGTGTATCAAAATGGTCAACTACTGACTGGCTGGTTGGCTGGCTGGCTGGATGTATGGCTGGCTGGCTGGTTAGCTGGCTGGAGTAGTTGACTGGTTGTCACAGAGAAAGCTGCCCTTATTGTATCAAAATGGTCAACTACTGTCACTTTCTCTGTTTGCTTTACAAGTCAACTCTCCAAAACACTGATAGTGACACATATGGCTGAATCGATCCACATATCTTGATAACAAAACTATCCAGAGAGACAATTCTTATAGATATTAGCTCATGGATCCACTATCTGAAGACATGGTGCTATTGAGGGTAAAGTTCAGCGGAAGATGGAGAGAGAGGGGAAGTAATATGTTGGTAATTAACAGAGAGTCATCTATAAACTTTGAACGGCTCTTAATAATAACCAGAAACGGAGCAAATGGAATGGCATGAAACACCTGGAAACCACGTGTTTGATGTATTTGTTAACATTCCACTGATTCCGCTCCAGTTCGTTAGAACGAGCGTGTTCTCCTCACCAACCTACTGCGATACAGAGATATCCACAATTATTAATCAATAGCCTAAAAAAATAACAAATTAAGCTGTCCAACTCAGTCGAGAAACATATTCAGAATATTTATATTACTTTATCTAAAAATTAATCTATTCAATCTTTACGTTAACTACAGAGTGATCAGATTGATTGTATATCATATTTACAATATACTCACTGGGCATCACATACATTTATAGCGATATCAGTAAAATCCTTTTTCTATATTCCCATTGTGTCCGTCAGATAACAATAGATGGATTGATCAGATAGATTGTATATGATATATATACTCACTGTGCGATAAGGGAAAGCGCCGTTGCCAGTCTGAATGTTGTAGAGACGGATGTGGGAGAGGGAAGGAGAGGGAAGGACTTGTAGACCTCCGGTCACTTGATGTGTTAAGCTGTTTCTGCAACAAAGCTGCATTGTAAGGCCTGGTACCAAGCTAATCTCAACAAATCTGTGTACAACACACATTGAAACAAATACAAGTTCAAAGTAACAACACCATTTTTTTATTTTTGTTTTATTGCCAACCAAATACCCCACAGCCCAATTTATTACCTCAATAATATCACATACCACAGGAGGTTGGTGGCATGGGGAGGACATACTCGTGCTAATGGCTGGAACGGAATAAATTGAACGGTATCAAATACACCAAACACATTGGTTTTGATGCCATTCCATCCGCTCTGTTCCAGGTATTATTACGAACCACGTTCCCCTCAGCAGGCTCCTCTGGAATTCTTCAATAGGATACGTCTTTATTAACCACAGAAAACTCAAACAGCGGTCAAAACATAGAGATAGATAGAGGACTCATCTTTATATCTGTCCCTGTGACAGCATGGGCCGCGCCATGGAGGCTACAACCCATAGTTATCCCCACCCAGCTGACTACTTTAAATGGCAAGAAGTACGGCGGAAGCCCTAAATTGCGCTTGCCCATGTTAAAATGACTTTTTGACCGCTAGAGTCCTTTATCCTTCTCTATGGGTCAAACCAGTATGAGTCCAACCTGTCGGTGGCCACCTAGAGGCAAGCAATGTGCACCGCAGGCCACCAGGAGTGAAGGTGTTGTAATTAACCCGTTCGCCGTGGATCATGGGAACATCAACACGAACTAGAGGCTGAACTTCGGACTGTGGTGGGTTTTTTTCCTGCCTTCCGCAACTTTGGGTTAATGACTTTAATGGTCACTAAGATTAAGAATATTTTGAGATTGTGTTCAATATTGGACCATAAATTGATCTAACAGTTATCAAGTTTGAACCACACATGGTGAGTTGCTACACCATACGGCCAGCAACGTTTCACTTTTGCAAAAGCGTCTTTACAGCCAATCAATTTGTAAACGTGTCCTAAATTATTAATCTAAACAAATAGGCTATGATTTTTGTCGAACCTGTTCATGTGTATCTGTATGAGGGGGAAAAACAATAACACTTTAATTTCTCTGCCGGACGAGCCGATTAAATCAAATCCATGGGAGCTCTGACGTCATAGCATGATTTCAGCACCGGAACAAAAAGCCCACAATAACACACCACATTTGTTCTATGTAATTGCGTGCCATTCTTTTGGATGCTGGAAATCGGTAGTTTTGGTTAATAATAAAACATTTAAAAAACGTCATTTTATGTGACACATCGGAGCTCCAGTCGGCCTCCAGCTGGAGTGAAGCAGACGGCTGGTTTATTATCAAAGTAGTGCCTCATTATAATACGGCAGGTTGAAAGTCCACCTAAGTATTTTCTTTATTCTATCCTGCATTATCATATTCTATTCTAGTAAAGAATATGTATTTTTCCTAGGTAGACTTCAGGTGAACAAGTTGGAAAGTGTTTATACCTCCTGAAGTGAAGGTTCTTCCAACAACACCATATACACACACAAGGAAAGAAAAACGAGATTGAAGAAGGTGGAAGAACTCATCCCTTATTATTTAAGGGGCCTTAATCATGATCTCAGGAAAGCCAGAACCTTCACAGTAACTGAAGTTACAGTAAACTTGCAGTTGGATTAGTGGCTCTTCCTGGAACATGGATGCTTTTGAGGGTCTCCACAGTGTCCAGCTGTCCTCCTCTCCGCCTGCCTCCACCTGCAACCCGGGGTATGAGGTCCTAGTATCAGCTAGGTCTGGTGTCCAGGTATACTCCAACCCTACGTTCTATGGAAAACCTAGTGTTCTGGGGCATGCACAGCGGAGAGGGAGAGACAAATATCCCTCCTACCGAGAGGACACTAAAGAGGAGAGGTGTGAGGTTGGAAGGTAAGACACCGATAATCGGTTTGATTTGATACTGACAGCTGGAGGTTGGTTCCATGCCTGAAGATATTTTTAGGGTTGTTCATAACAAATCTTATTTTGTACCACATTAATGTCATATGCCAGATTAACTGTGAACACCAATATTCTGTCTGGTAATGTGTAATAAGGTGTTTTTAAACTTTTCATAGCATGTGATAGTCAGTCCACTAATGCACGCTCTTTCCACCGATGCCCGGTGCCCCTTCAGTTAAAAAACAACAACAATCAAACCAGAAATATCTAGGCCAATAGAAGTATGTATCTCCCACCAATAAACTGCACAGTCCATTTGCAGTATCATCATCAATGGACAGTAGAGAGAATATAGATTATGATTTGTATCCGCTATTCTATATCAACTATATATATTCTACTCTATTCTATGATTCTACTCTATTCTGAGTCTATTCTATGATTCTACTCTATTCTGTGATTCTACTCTATGATTCTACTCTATTCTATGATTCTACTCTATTCTATGATTCTACTCTATGATTCTATTCTGATTCTACTCTATTCTATGATTCTGATCTATTCTATGATTCTGATCTATTCTATATCAACTATATATTCTACTCTATTCTATGATTCTACTCTATGATTCTACTCTATTCTGAGTGTACTCTATGATTCTACTCTATTCTATGATTCTACTCTATGTTTCAACTCTATTCTGAGTCTATTCTATGATTCTGATCTATTCTATGATTCTGATCTATTCTATGATTCTAGTCTATTCTATGATTCTACTCTATTCTATGATTCTACTCTATTCAATGATTCTGATCTATTCTATGATTCTACTCTATTCTATGATTCTACTCTATGATATTGAGTCTACTCTATTCTATGATTCTACTCTATTCTATGATTCTGATCTATTCTATGATTCTACTCTATAATATTGATTCTACTCTATTCTATGATTCTACTCTATAATATTGATTCTACTCTATTCTATGAATCTACTCTATGATTCTACTCTATTCTACAATTCTACTCTATTCTATGATTCTACTCTATTATTCTACTCTATTCTATGATTCTACTCTATGATTCTAGTCTATTCTATGATTCTACTCTATTCTATGATTCTACTCTATTATTCTACTCTATTTTGATTCTACTCTATTCTATGATTCTGATCTATTCTATGATTCTGATCTATTCTATGATTCTGATCTATTCTATATCAACTATATATTCTACTCTATTCTATGATTCTACTCTATGATTCTACTCTATTCTATGATTCTACTCTATTCTATATGAACTATATATTCTACTCTATTCTATGATTCTATTCTATGATTCTGATCTATTCTATGATTCTACTCTATAATATTGATTCTACACTAGACATGTGTAGTCTATATTAGCTGTATTGTATTGAAACTAGACATGTGTAGTCTATATTAGCTGTATTGTATTGAAACTAGACATGTGTAGTCTATATTAGCTGTATTGTATTGAAACTAGACATGTGTAGTCTATATTAGCTGTATTGTATTGAAACTAGACATGTGTAGTCTATATTAGCTGTATTGTATTGAAACTAGACATGTGTAGTCTATATTAGCTGTATTGTATTGAAACTAGACATGTGTAGTCTATATTAGCTGTATTGTATTGAAACTAGACATGTGTAGTCTACATCAACTGTATTGACACTAGATACTGTATGTTTTGTTGAGTTGAATTGCACACCTCGTGGCAGTAGTGTGAAGTAGGTAGTTTATTTGTTCTGTTTCCTTAAACTAGATTTTTGGGGGGTTGGGACGTGAGGATGTGTCATCATGTGACCTATGGACGACGACACAATTCGTTATTTTCTCTATTGGAATGAGCTGGAATGAACGTAGATTAACAGCGCATCGCAAACATCAGTAACGAAATAACATTCGCTTTAACTTTATCTCGTTTGATAACTCGATGAAACATTCATTGTAATCCATAGCGTTGTGGTGAACATTATTTAATAGTAGACTAACATTTTTAACATTGTTTTGAAACTATTGCTTTGGTCTTTCTGAATGATATCGACAGCAAGTAAACATTGAACACTAAGAATTTATGGAATTCTTGGGAACAGGGAGTAGATGCGGTCATGGCAGCGGTACGTGGTGAATCATCCAGCCGGGTGCTGAGAGGGTAAGTGCGGGGAGCTGGGAAGGTGAAATCCGATGAAATGTTGTGTTGTCAGACTGCCATCATGGCATTAGCGAAAGTTGTGAAAAAGTTGTGTAGGTTAGTTCAGCATCACATGTTGTGATGATTCTTAATGACATATTGATGTTTGTAATGTTATTGTTTTTGACAGGGCCGGATAAATGCAAGGGCTGAAGCCCTGGGGCCCAAGCCCGTAGAGGGCCCTTGAGGCATAGAAAAATGTAAATGTTTTTTTAATTTTTTATTTGTATTTTTTACTGCAAGCACAGGAGGCTGCTCTCAATGAGTGTAGATAGCCTGCTACAGCTCTACTAAGGACCAGATGGGGGAGGAGAGCAGGTAGAGAGGCCCGTAGGAGCCTAGTGGTTAGAGCATTGGGCCAGTAACCGAACCGTTGTTGGATCGAATCCCCGAGCTGACAAAGTAAAAAAATCTGTCGTTCTGCCCCTGAGCAAGGCGGTTAACCCACTGTTCCCCGGGGCGCCGATGACGTGGATGTTGATTATGGCAGCCCCCCCCCCCCTGCACCTCTGTGATTCAGAGGTGTTGGGTTAAATACGGAAGACACATTTCAGTTGAAGGCATTCAGTTGGACAACTGACTAGGTATCCCCCTTTCCCTGTACAACTGACTAGGTATCCCCCCTTTCCAACTGACTAGGTATCCCCCCTTTCCAACTGACTAGGTATCCCCCTTTCCCTGTACAACTGACTAGGTATCCCCCTTTCCCTGTACAACTGACTAGGTATCCCCCTTTCCCTATACAACTGACTAGGTATCCCCCCTTTCCCTGTACAACTGACTAGGTATCCCCCCTTTCCCTGTACAACTGACTAGGTATCCCCCCCCCTTTCCCTGTACAACTGACTAGGTATCCCCCCCCTTTCCCTGTACAACTGACTAGGTATCCCCCCCCCTTTCCCTGTACAACTGACTAGGTATCCCCCCCCCCTTTCCCTGTACAACTGACTAGGTATCCCCCCTTTCCCTGTACAACTGACTAGGTATCCCCCCCCCTTTCCCTGTACAACTGACTAGGTATCCCCCCCCCTTTCCCTGTACAACTGACTAGGTATCCCCCCCCTTTCCCTGTACAACTGACTAGGTATCCCCCCTTCCCCTGTACAACTGACTAGGTATCCCCCCCTTTCCCTGTACAACTGACTAGGTATCCCCCCCTTTCCCTGTACAACTGACTAGGTATCCCCCCTTTCCCTGTACAACTGACTAGGTATCCCCCCCCCTTTCCCTGTACAACTGACTAGGTATCCCCCCCCCTTTCCCTGTACAACTGACTAGGTATCCCCCCCCTTTCCCTGTACAACTGACTAGGTATCCCCCCTTTCCCTGTACAACTGACTAGGTATCCCCCCCCTTTCCCTGTACAACTGATTAGGTATCCCCCTTTCCCTGTACAACTGACTAGGTATCCCCCCTTTCCCTGTACAACTGACTAGGTATCCCCCCTTTCCCTGTACAACTGACTAGGTATCCCCCCTTTCCCTGTACAACTGACTAGGTATCCCCCCCTTTCCCTGTACAACTGACTAGGTATCCCCCCCTTTCCCTGTACAACTGACTAGGTATCCCCCCCTTTCCCTGTACAACTGACTAGGTATCCCCCCCCTTTCCCTGTACAACTGACTAGGTATCCCCCCTTTCCCTGTACAACTGACTAGGTATCCCCCCTTTCCCTGTACAACTGACTAGGTATCCCCCCCTTTCCCTGTACAACTGACTAGGTATCCCCCCTTCCCCTGTACAACTGACTAGGTATCCCCCCCTTTCCCTGTACAACTGACTAGGTATCCCCCCCTTTCCCTGTACAACTGACTAGGTATCCCCCCCTTTCCCTGTACAACTGACTAGGTATCCCCCCCTTTCCCTGTACAACTGACTAGGTATCCCCCCCTTTCCCTGTACAACTGACTAGGTATCCCCCCTTTCCCTGTACAACTGACTAGGTATCCCCCTTTCCCTGTACAACTGACTAGGTATCCCCCCCTTTCCCTGTACAACTGACTAGGTATCCCCCCCTTTCCCTGTACAACTGACTAGGTATCCCCCCTTTGCCTGTACAACTGACTAGGTATCCCCCTTTTGGGGGCCCTAATCGATATTTGGTTGGGCCCCCCCCCCACACCTTCAGTCACACCCCTCTTGATGGCAGCGAGAAAGTTAACCTCTTAAGAGTCGATTTGTGCACCCACCAACTTTCCTTCAATTTGCAAGTGGCTGAAACAATCTCACCGGAGAAAGCGTTTGAGCGAGTGAAACAGCGTCTGCTATCTTACTATATGAAGCCCATGTATTCTGTCTGGCCAATAAGAGTTTGACATTCTATATTCTATTTGGCCAGACAGCATCAGTTACATGGTCTACACATACTGAGACAGAGAGGTGCTGTTTCACTGTCCAGACAGCATCAGATACATGGTCTACACATACTGAGACAGAGAGGTGCTGTTTCACTCGCTCGGCTGCTGTATAGTCTAAGTTTCAAACTACACAGCAGGCCTAACTATAAACAAATGTAACTATGTTATTTAGTAAGTCTAAAACAACCAATTCCTTCCCGATCTATTAAATATCATGTATCTTTATGTTTTGTAAAGGTTGGTAGACCTGGAGCCCGGTCCGAGTCCCCTGGTGGACGGTGGTGGGCCGGCTGACCCAGGTTCCACCAGGCCCCAGGAGGGAGCTGTTACCCAGGCCTGGAGCCAGATCAGGGGCAGGGAGGGCAGCAGGCTGGAGGGTGCTACCCAGCTGGAGGTTGCCCGGGGCGGGGAGCATGAGGACAACGTGTCCCGCCTCCGGAGCTCTTCCCTGGAGATCAGAGAGAAAGGATCAGAGATCCTACGGGAACAACTGGATGCTGCACAGCAGGTAGAGAGCGTTATTAAATGCTGGCACACTCACCCCCTGATCACACACTCGCCCCCTGATCACACACTCGCCCCCTGATCACACACTCGCCCCCTGATCACACACTCGCCCCCTGATCACACACTCGCCCCCTGATCACACACTCGCCCCCTGATCACACACTCGCCCCCTGATCACACACTCGCCCCCTGATCACACTCCCTGATCACACACTCACCCCCTGATCACACCCCCTGATCACACTCCCTGATCACACACTCACCCCCTGATCACACCCCCTGATCACACCCCCTGATCACACACTCACCCCCTGATCACACCCTGACCCCCTGATCACACCCCCTGATCACACACCCTGATCACACACTCACACCCTGATCACACACCCTGATCACACACTCGCCCCCTGATCACACACTCACCCCCTGATCACACACCCTGATAACTCTGATGCCCATCTCTACTGTATGACAGTTGCTTGACTCCATAACAATGTGTGACCTGGAAAAGGGTGTGACCATGCAGTCATCCCAATAGGTTTATCCCTACGCTATGCTGCTGCATACTGACCCAGTTCCCCTCAACCTCTTCTCCTCCCCTGTCCTCTACCTCTCCCCTGTCCTCTACCTCTCCCCTGTCCTCTACCTCTCCCCTCTTGTCCTCCACCTCTCCTGTCCTCCACCTCTCCCCTCTTGTCCTCCCCCTCGCCCCTCTTCTCTCCTCTCCTCTCCTCCGTCACCTCGCCCCTCTCCTCCGTCACCTCGCCCCTCTCCTCCTTCACCTCGCCCCTCTCCTCCGTCACCTCGCCCCTCTCTTCCATCACCTCGCCCCTCTTGTCCTCTCCTTCGCCCCTCTTGTCCTCTCCTTCGCCCCTCTTGTCCTCTCCTTCGCCCCTCTTGTCCTCTCCTTCGCCCCTCTTGTCCTCTCCTTCGCCCCTCTTGTCCTCTCCTTCGCCACCTCGCCCCTCTCCTCCACCACCTCGCCCCTCTCCTCCACCACCTCGCCCCTCTCCTCCACCACCTCGCCCCTCTCCTCCACCACCTCGCCCCTCTCCTCTACCACGCCACCCCTTTCCTCTCCTCCACCTCTCCCAGGAGCTGAAGCTGAAGGATAAGGAGTGTGAGCGTCTGTCGCAGGTCAGAGATCAGCTGGAGCAGGAGCTGGAAGAGCTCACTGCCAGTCTATTTGAGGTTAGTCTTGCGTGACCATATTCCCTACAGCCTGGAATCGAGGCTAGTCTGAGGGAGGCAGGAATGAGTCCTACAGCCTGGAATCGAGGCTAGTCTGAGGGACGCAGGAATGAGTCCTACAGCCTGCAACACAGTGATCTGTCCTGGGTGTGCTCTGTGATGGTATCAGTACATCTTGACATTGAGAAGTGTGGCCCCTGCGTGGTTGTTGTTAACACACGGTTGTCTTCCTGTCCTCCAGGAAGCTCACAAGATGGTGCGTGAAGCCAACGTGAAACAAGCAGCAGCAGAGAAGCAGCTGAAGGAGGCTCAGGGCAAGGTTAGTCTGTGATCCCTCCGGGAATTGAACCCACAACCATGCCGAGCTCTAACCAATAGAGCCACACAGGTTACCTGTACGTGATTAATGCAGGAAAACCCATAAGAATCTGGGGTTGATGGAACATTTTGGCGTGAGTGAGCCGGCAGCCAAAGAGTTGCTGATATCAATATCTCATTTGTCACCTACTGCCTTTGTACCCTTGAGCAAGGCACTTTACCCCTAACCTGCTCCAGGGATGCTGCTCTACATCTGACCCTCTGTCTGTCTCTGTCTCTGTCTCTGTCTCTGTCTCTGTCTCTGTCTCTGTCTCTGTGTGTGTGTGTGTGTGTGTGTGTGTGTGTGTGTGTGTGTGTGTGTGTGTGTGTGTGTGTGTTGGTTTGGGTACAATCTATAACTACTGTCTATAACCACACCCCGTGTTCTTGTCTCTTCCCAGATTGATGTCCTTCAGGCGGAGGTGTCAGCCCTGAAGACCATGGTCCTGACCTCCACCCCCTCTTCCCCCAACCGCCAAGCCCACCCTCAGCTCCTCTCCCCGGGCACTAGGTCCAAGGGGGCCAGCCCCCGCCATGGAGGAGGACACACGCGCAACAAAAGCGCCAGCTGGGCCTTGCCATTGGCCCCTGGTGGGAACTTAGACCCGCCCTCTGTCTCCCTGCAGCCAGTCAGAGAGGACAAAGAGGTAGGGGCCAGCTGCCTTTAAACTACACACTGGCCGTGTCCAAATACCCACAATTGTGTTCTAAATAGTTGGCTTTTTGGGTATGTGAAAACACTTACATGTGACTTCTGCTATCAGAATACAAAGATCACATTAAAAAAGACGGGTCTAGAAGCACAAATGTTGCATTGTGGTCTGATTGTGTTCAGATCTGGTCGCATTGTGTGCGGATTTCTCTTCAGTCTGGACGCATTCAGGCTACCGAAAGCACGTACAGTGGGCAAAATCATTAGCACTCCGCCCACAAGTCTCCAGAAACCGTGTGTTTTGGGAGAGAGGCACCTTTTTCATTATAACGTTAGAGGAAATACGTTCCAAGCGTGTAAGGAACATGTTTGTTGGCCTCATAAATGCTAACCAGCTAGCTAATATTTAGAAAATAAATGTGGGTTTGGCTAGAGTTATGGTAACCTGTTTGCAATCCCTTTAGCTTTGCTTGCTGGTTAGCTACAGAGGTTAGCTGGCTGGTTAGCTGGCTGGTTAGCTACAGAGGTTAGCTGGCTAGTTAGCTACAGAGGTTAGCTGGCTGGTTAGCTACAGAGGTTAGCTGGCTAGTTAGCTGGCTAGTTAGCTGGCTAGTTAGCTGGCTAGTTAGCTGGCTAGTTAGCTGGCTAGTTAGCTGGCTAGTTAGCTAAAGAGGTTAGCTGGCTAGTTAGCTACAGAGGTTAGCTGGCTAGTTAGCTACAGAGGTTAGCTGGCTAGTTAGCTACAGAGGTTAGCTGGCTAGTTAGCTACAGAGGTTAGCTGGCTAGTTAGCTACAGAGGTTAGCTGGCTAGTTAGCTACAGAGGTTAGCTGGCTAGTTAGCTACAGAGGTTAGCTGGCTAGTTAGCTACAGAGGTTAGCTGGCTAGTTAGCTACAGAGGTTAGCTGGCTAGTTAGCTACAGAGGTTAGCTGGCTAGTTAGCTACAGTGGTTAGCTGGCTAGTTAGCTACAGTGGTTAGCTGGCTAGTTAGCTACAGAGGTTAGCTTCAGTAGTTAGCTACAGATGTTAGACACATTTAAATGTGAACTCAGCAACAACAAAAAAAACGTCCCTTTTTCAGGACCCTGTCTTTCAAAGATAATTCGTAAAAATCCAAATGACTTCACAGATCTTCATTGTAAAGGGTTAAACACTGTTTTCCCATGCTTGTTCAATGAACCATAAACAATTAATGAACATGCACCTGTGGAACGGTCGTTAAGACACTAACAGCTTTACAGACGGTAGGCAATTAAGGTCACAGTTATGAAAACTTAGGACACTAAAGAGGCCTTTCTACTGACTCTGGGAAAAGTCTAGACAGGCCGATACTCACTTTGGCTTTTCATCTAGTATAATTTTCTGCACACTATTGAGGAAAAGTATTGCCTTCTCACACCCTACGTGTGTTTGACAGCAGCTGATAATCAGAATAGGGGAGACGTGCTCTACAAAAAATGAACGAATGGAACAAGCACGAGATGATGTCTTCTCTGTATGAATGAGTAGTATGTTGATATTTGTCACTTACTTCATACGTTTTTACTAAACAGTACTCTCTAAATAGTACCCAATATATACAAAAGTATGTGGACACCCTTTCAAATGAGTGGATTCGGCTATTTTAGCCACGCCTGTTGCTGACAGGTGTATAAAATTGAGCACACCGCCATGCAATCTCCATAGACAAACAGTGACAGTAGAATGGCCTTACTGAAGAGCTCAGTGACGTTCATCGTGGCATCGTCATAGGATGCCACCCTGCTAGAGCTGCCCCGGTCAACTGTAAGTGCTGTTATTGTGAAGTGGAAATGTCTAGGAGCAACAACGGTTCAGCCAGTGACGTGGTAGGCCGCACAGGTTCACAGAACGGAACCTACGAGTGCTGAAGCGTGAAGAAATCGTCTGTCCTCAGTAGCAAAATCAATCAATCAAATGTATTTATAAAGCCCTTCATACATGGTCATTTAGTGTATGTAGTATTATTAGTACACAGTATGTAGTTTTTAGTAATTTGTAGGCAAGACAGATTTCAGACACGGCCATACTGTTGTGTTGTGCGTACTTATGTACTTAGATTATGACATCAATCTAATCTTGGGTCTGCTATTGGTTGAACTTTTCAATCAATCGACCTACTGTGACCATTAACAGCGATCTACAGAAATGCACAACAATTCAATGCTTGTTTCTGCACTAACTCTTCTACTGCTTCCCACTATAACCCTTGTAAATGTATTTCTTTCCTCACCTCCTGCATCCTTTCATCTCTCCCTCCATTTCTCTCCTCCCTCTGGTGGTTTTCCCTTTCTCTTTTTATCCTCCTCTCCCTATCGTATCATCTTCCTCTTCCTCTCCCTGTCTCCATATCCTCCTCCTCTCCGTCTCCATATCCTCCTCCTCTCCGTCTCCATATCCTCCTCCTCTCCGTCTCCATATCCTCCTCCTCTCCCTGTCTCCATATCCTCTTCCTCTCCCTGTCTCCATATCCTCTTCCTCTCCCTGTCTCCATATCCTCCTCCTCTCCGTCTCCATATCCTCCTCCTCTCCCTGTCTCCATATCCTCCTCCTCTCCCTGTCTCCATATCCTCCTCCTCTCCGTCTCCGTATCGTCCTCCTCTCCATGTCTCCATATCGTCCTCCTCTCCATGTCTCCATATCCTCCTCCTCTCCCTGTCTCCATATCCTCCTCCTCTCCATGTCTCCATATCCTCCTCCTCTCCATGTCTCCATATCCTCCTCCTCTCCCTGTCTCCATATCCTCCTCCTCTCCCTGTCTCCATATCCTCCTCCTCTCCCTGTCTCCATATCCTCCTCCTCTCCCTGTCTCCATATCCTCCTCCTCTCCCTGTCTCCATATCCTCCTCCTCTCCATGTCTCCATATCCTCCTCCTCTCCATGTCTCCATATCCTCCTCCTCTCCCTGTCTCCATATCCTCCTCCTCTCCATGTCTCCATATCCTCCTCCTCTCCATGTCTCCATATCGTTGGGTTATTTTTTGATTCCCTTTTTTTCTGTCACTTGCTCATTACCTTTGGCGGACCTCTTCTCTTTCTTTCTTTCTCTCTCTCTCCTTCCCTCCATTCTCCTCTCTCTCAGCCTACGGTTCCTGCGCTCCTCTCTCTGATTTTGTGTCTGGTTCCGGGCCACTCGATCTCTGTGACCTATGAACCCTACTGGGCAGAGAGGGGGGAGGGGCCACGCTCTCTCAGCCGACAGGTAACCACACCCCTCTGGTTCCTCTTAAGGTTTCTTCCTGCTTGGGACTTTTTTCCTTGCCACTGTGTTTCTGCTTGCTCTTTGAGTTCTAGGACGGGGTAGCCTCGGCTTCCCTCACGTTGTTCTCCAGAGCCAGAGTTCATGTTGGAAAAGTAGGCAATCAGCGCTCCACTCAAACCTATCTTCTGCTGGCTGATTGGCTGTGAGTAGACGTTGATAAAAAAATAAACAAATCTACCAACCCTTCCAGAGTCAGCTAATCTGCGTTGCTAGTGTACTATATTATTGAAAAATGATACTTCAGACAAAATAATTATAAATGTTTTTTTATTTATTTTTTATATAATTTGGTTGAAATGACTCTACCCCATGTGGGCACCACTGGAAGATTATTGCCTTTTTGGTTTCAAATCTCCTCTGTTTGAACGTGCCTATTCCAGCAGTTGGGAGGGGCAAACGGCTTTTCATGCTCCACCTTCTGTTGGCCTCTTCTTCTACAGGCTTTCATACCGAAGGTGAGGTGAACTGGAAGAGACTAAGGATGGGTTACTGGAAAACTCTGTGACAACAAATTATATTTAAAAAAAAGCCTTCATTACAGGGCCATTGACAGGTTGGGAAGCTTAGCCATTGACGGGATTGGGAAGCTTAGCCATTGACAGGGTTGGGAAGCTTAGCCATTGACAGGGTTGGGAAGCTTAGCCATTGACAGGGTTGGGAAGCTTAGCCATTGACAGGGTTGGGAAGCTTAGCCATTGACAGGGTTGGGAAGCTTAGCCATTGACAGGGTTGGGAAGCTTAGCCATTGACAGGGTTGGGAAGCTTAGCCATTGACAGGGTTGGGAAGCTTAGCCATTGACAGGGTTGGGAAGCTTAGCCATTGACAGGGTTGGGAAGCTTAGCCATTGACAGGGTTGGGAAGCTTAGCCATTGACGGGTTGGGAAGCTTAGCCATTGACGGGTTGGGAAGCTGTGGATATGCAGCCATTTCTATAGTCGTTATTCCGTCTCTACTTTACTGTGTGATCAGGGTCTAGTGGTTGACGTGTTAGTTTTATTCGGTCTGGTTTAGGTCGACATTATTATCCCACCAGGGGGGAAATTCATTTGTTCATGTGCTGAAAAATGTACTTGTTCATGTGCTTACAAAGTACAGAAAAGCTGAATAATACACCATACAATTCATATGTGAGTGAATGTCTATCTTTCCTCTACGGAGTGATGTTACCTGGATAATTTTTTACATGGACTGTGTAACTACAGTGCATTCGGGAAGTATTCAGACCCCTTGACTTTTTCCACATTTTGTTATGTTGCAGCCTTATTCTAAAATGGATCAAATAGTTTTTTTCCCCCACATCAATCTACACACAATTCCCCATAATGACAAAGCAAAAACAGGTTTTAAATACATTTTTGCAGATGTATTACAAATAAAAAACACTTCACATTTACATAAGTATTCAGACCCTTTACTCAGTACTTTGTTGAAGTATCGTTGGCAGCGATTACAGCCTAGAGTCTTCTTGGGTATGACGCTACAAGCTTGGCACACCTGTATTTGGGGAGTTTCTCCCATTCTTCTCTGCAGATCCTCTCAAGCTCTGTCAGGTTGGATGGGGAGCGTCGCTGCACAGCTATTTTCAGGGCTCTCCAGAGATGTTCGGGTTCAAGTCCGGGCTTTGGCTGGGCAACTCAAGGGCATTCAGAGACTTGTCCGGAAGCCACTCCTGCGTTATCTTGGCTGTGTACTTAGGGTTGTTGTTCTGTTGGAAGGTGAACCTTCACCCCAGTCTAAGGTTACGAGCGCTCTGGAGCATGTTTCCATCAAGGATCTCTCTGTACTTTACTCTGTTCATCTTTCCCTCGATCCTGACTAGTCTCCCAGTCCCTGCCACTGAATAACATCCCCACAGCATGATGCTGCTACCACCATGCTTCACCGTATGGATGTGTGCCGGGTTTCCTCCAGTCGTGATGCTTGGCATTCAGGCTAAAGTGTTCAATCTTGGTTTCATCAGTCCAGAAAATCTTGTTTCTCATTTGTATTTTGTATTTATTATGGATCCCCATTAGCTGCTGCCAAAGCAGCAGCTACTCTTCCAGGCGTCCTGCAAAATTAAGGCAATTTATACAATTTTACAATACATTCAGATTTCACAACACACTGTGTGCCCTCAGGCCCCTACTCTACCACTACCACATAACTACATTACTAAATCCATGTGTGTGTATAGTGTGTATGTTATCATGTGTGTATGCATGTGTCTGTGCCAATGTTTGTGTTGCTTCACAGTCCCCGCTGTTCCATAAGGCGTATTTTTTTTAATCTGTTTTTTTAAATCAAGTTTTACTGCTTGCATCAGTTACCTGATGTGGAATAGAGTTCCATGTAGTCATGGCTCTATGTAGTACTGTGTGCCTCCCGTAGTCTGTTCTGGACTTGGGGACTGCGAAGAGACCTCTGGTGGCATGTCTTGTGGGGTATGCATGGGTGTCCAAGCTGTGTGCCAGTAGTTTAGACAGACAGCTCGGTGCATTCAACATGTCAATACCTCTCATAAATAAAAGTATTGATGAAGTCAATCTCTCCTCCACTTTCAGCCAGGAGAGATTGACATGCATATTATTAATATTAGCTCTCTGTGTACATCCAAGGGCCAGCCGTGCTGCCCTGTTCTGAGCCAATTGTAATTTTCCTAAGTCCTTTTTTTATGGCTCCTGACCACACGACTGAACAGTAGTCAAGGTGGGACAAAACTAGGTCCTGTAGGAACTGCCTTGCTGATAATGTTGTTAAGAAGACAGAGCATCGCTTTATTATGGACAGACTTCTCCCCATCTTAGCTACTACTGCATCAATATGTTTTGACCATGACAGTTTACAATCTAGTGTTACTCCAAGCATCTCAACTTGCTCAATTTCCACATTATTTATTACAAAATTTAGTTGAGTTTTAGGGTTTAGTGAGTGTTTTGTTCCAAATACAATGCTTTTAGTTTTAGAAATATTTAGGGCTAACTTATTCCTTGCCACCCACTCTGAAACTAACTGCAGCTCTTTGTGAATTGACGTGTGTAGTGTAACATTTTTAAAAAGCAAGGGTCCTAAACAGCTGCCCTGGGGAATTCCTGATTCTAACTGGATTATATTTGATATGCTTCCATTGAACAACACCCTCTGCGTTCTGTTGGACAAGTAACTCTTTATCCACATTATATCAGGGGGTGTAAAGCCATAACACATACTTTCCAGCAGCAGACTATGATAAATAATGTCAAAAGCTGTGTTGAAGTCTAACAAGACAGCCCCCACAATCATTTTATCATCAATTGCTCTCCAATCATCAGTAATTTGTGTAAGTGCTGTGCTTGTTGAGTGTCCTTCCCTATAAGCATGCTGAAATTCTGTTGTCAATTTGTTTACTGTAAAATAGCATTGTATCTGGTCAAACATTTTTTTCCAGAAGTTGGTCGGCTATTTGAACTAGTAAAGGGGGCTTTACTATTCTTGGTTAGCGGAATGACTTTAGCTTACCTCCAGGCCTGAGGGCACACGCTCTCTAGTAGACTTAAATTGAAGATGTGGCAAATAAGAGTGGCAATATCCTCTGCTATTATCCTCAGTCATTTTCCATCTAGATTGTCAGACCCCAGTGGCTTGTCATTGTTGATAGACAATCATTTTTTCACCTCATGGTCTGAGAGTCTTTAGGTGCCTTTTGGCAAACTCCAAGTGGGCTGTCATGTCCCTTTTACTGAGGAGTGGCTTCCATCTGACCACTCTACCATAAAGGCCTGATTGGTGGAGTGCTGCAGAGATGGTTGTCCTTCTGGAAGGTTCTCCCATCTCCACAGAGGACCTCTGGAGCTCTTTCAAAGTGACCATCGGTTCTTGGTCACCTTCCTGACCAATGCCCTTCTTCCCCAATTGCTGTTTGGCCGGGCAGCCAGGAAGAGAGTTGGTGGTTCCAAACTTCTTCCATTTAAGAATGACGGAGGCCACTGTGTTTTTGCGGACTTTCAATGTTGAAGACATTTTTTTGGTACCCTTCCCCAGATCTGTGCCTCGACACAATCCTGTTATGGAGCTCTACGGACAATTCCTTGGACCTCTAGCTTGGTTTCTGCTCTGACATGCGATTTCAACTGTGGGACCTTTTTATATAGACAGGTGTGTGCCTTTCCAAATCATGTCCAAGCAATTGAATTTACAACAGGTGGACTCCAATCAAGTTGTAGAAACATCTCAAGGATGATCAATGGAAACAGGATGTACCTGAGCTCAATTTTGAGTCTCATATCAAAGGGTTTGAATACTTATGTAAATAAGATATTTCAGTTTTTGTTTTTTTTACACATTTGCAAAAATGTCTTAAACCCTGTTTTGCGTTATCATTATGGGATATTGTGTTTTAATTAGTTATTTAATCAATTTTAGAATAAGGCTGTAAATGTCTAACAGGCCTTCTCTGATATATTAACCACACAGTACCAAATGTCATGGAAACACCAGTGAGAGGGGCTTGTAGGAAGACAACAGCTGCTCTAGAATCACACCAGTGAAGGGGGCTTGTAGGAAGACAATATCAGCTGCTCCCAGAATCACACCAGTGAGAGGGGCTTGTAGGAAGACAATATCAGCTGCTCCCAGAATCACACCAGTGAGAGAGGCTTGTAGGAAGACAATATCAGCTCTAGAATCACACCAGTGAGAGGGGCTTGTAGGAAGACTATCTGCTCTAGAATCACACGGGGTCACAGATACATTATCAGTCTGGCATCACACTTTAACCATAACATTCAATACTGGCAGACATTTGATACTGGCAGTTTAACAGGTCAAAGGTAGGAACATCAATACTAAGTTGCAACAGATGATTTATAAACTAACAAGTGACAACTACTTACTTAAATATACCTGGTTAACTCCTGTTTCCCTTCCCCAGAATGCATCTGTCTGTGTCTTCCTGCAAATACAATCATGTTTATTACATATCCATACAGTAAATCAAATACAGGAAAATAATTAAATTAAATAATTTCTCATTACAATTATACAGTGTTTCCTGTCCTCAGATGGACAACGTGCTGTATGCAGAGTTCCTGACCTGGAAAGACAGACCTAGTCTGGACAGAACGTCAGCCTTCCTGGGCCGTATCTACAGAGAGGACATCGGCCCCTGTCTCTCCTTCACCAAATCTGAGGTATGTACCTTTTTGTGTTTCTCTGTACATACAGTTGAAGTCGGAAGTTTACATACACTTGGGTTAGAGTAATTTAAAACTTGTTTTTCAACCACTCCACAAATTTCTTGTTAACAAACTATAGTTTTGGAAATTCGGTTAGGACATCTACTTTGTGCATGACACATGTAAATTTTCCAACAATTGTTTACAGACAGATTATTTCACTTATAATTCACTGTATCACAATTCCAGTGGGTCAGAAGTTTACATATACTAAGTTTACTGTGCCTTTAACCTCTTACATCTACACGTTCCGCTAGCGGAACGTCTGCTCCAATATCCAATGATGGGCGGGGCGCGAAATTCAAACTCCTCTAAATCCGAAAACTTACACTTTTCAAACATATGACTATGTTACAGCTATTTAAAGACAAGACTCTCCTTTATCTAACCAAACTGTCCGATTTCAAAAAGGCTTTACAGCGAAAGCAAAACATTAGATTATGTCAGCAGAGTACCCAGCCAGGAATAATCACACAGCCATTTTTCAAGCTAGCATATCATGTCACATAAACCCAAACCATATCTAAATGCAGCACTAACCTTTGATGATCTTCATCAGATGACACACCTAGGACATTGTGTTATACAATACATGCATGTCTGTTCAATCAAGTTCATATTTATATCAAAAACCAGCTTTTTACATTAGCATGTGACGTTCAGAACTAGCATTCCCACCGAACACTTCCGGTGATTTTACTAAATTACTCACGATAAACGTTCACAAAAAGCATAACAATTATTTTAAGAATTATAGATACAGAACTCCTCTATGCACTCGATATGTCCGATTTTAAAATAGCTTTTCGGATGAAGCACATTTTGCAATAATGTAAGTACATAGCCCGGCGTTACAGGGCTAGCTATTTAGACACCCACCCAGTGTAGCCTTCACCAAAATCACATTTCCTATAAGAAAAATGTTCTTACCTTGCTTGTTCTTCATCAGAATACACTGCCAGGACTTCTACTTCAATAACAAATGTAGGTTTGGTCCCAAATAATCCATCGTTATATCCAAACAGCGACGTTTTGTTCGTGCGTTCTAGACACTATCCCAACGCTAAATCTCGGCCACGAGCATGACGCAAAATATGACAAAAAATTTCGAAATATTCCATTACCGTACTTCGAAGCATGTCAACCGCTGTTTAAAACCAATATTTATGCAATTTATCTCGTAGAGAAGCGATAATATTCCGACCGGGAATCTGCCTGTCTGTAAACTGAGGAAAAAACCGAAAGCCGGGGGCGGGGCGTGTCACGCGCCTAAGGCTTAGTCCATTGACTGACCACTCAGCATTTGCTCTCGTGTGCTTCAGCCAGGGCTTTGAATGACATCATTCCTGTTTTTCCCGGGCTGTGAGACTCCATTGTTGACGTGAGAAGTGTCACGTAAGAGCAGAGATCCTTTGTAAACGACAGAGATAATAAAGAAGGGCAAGAAATGTTCAGACAGGGTACTTCCTGAACAGAAGCATCTCAGGTTTTTGCCTGCCATAGGAGTTCTGTTATACTCACAGACACCATTCAAACAGTTTCAGAAACTTTGGAGTGTTTTCTCTCCAAAGCTAATAATTATATGCATATTCCAGTTTCTGGGCAGGACTAATAATCAGATTAAATCGGGTACGTTTTTTATCCAGCCGTGAAATTACTGCCCCCTAGATGTAACAGGTTAAACAGCTTGGAAAATTCCAGAAAATGATGTCATATCTTTAGAAGCTTCTGATAGGCTAATTGACATCATTTGCGTCAATTGGAGGTGTACCTGTGGATGTATTTCAAGGCCTACCTTCAAACTCAGTGACTCTTCGCTTGACATCATGGGAAAATCAAAAGAAATCAGCCAAGACCTCAGAGAAAAATTGTAGACCTCCACAAGTCTGGTTCATCCTTGGGAGCAATTTCCAAACGCCTGAAGGTACCACTATTGTACAAACAATAGTACGCGAGTATTAACACCATGGGACCACGCAGCCGTCATACCGCTCAGGAAGGAGATGCATTCTGTCTCCTAGAGATGAACGTACTTTGGTGCGAAAAGTGCAAATCAATCGCAGAACAACAGCAAAGGACCTTGTGAAGATGCTGGAGGAAACCGGTACAAAAGTATCTATATCCACAGTAAAACGAGTCCTATATCGACATAACCTGAAAGGCCGCTCAGCAAGGAAGAAGCCACTGCTCCAAATCCGCCATAAAAATGCCAGACTACGGTTTGCAACTGCACATGGGGACAAAGATCGTACTTTTTGGAGAAATGTCCTCTGGTCTGATGAAACAAAAATAGAACTGTTTGGCCATAATGACCATTGTTATGTTTGGAGGGAAAAGGGGGAGGCTTGCAAGCTGAAGAAAACCATCCTAACCGTGAAGCACGGGGGTGGCAGCATCATGTTGTGGGTGGGGGTGCTTTGCTGCAGGAGGGACTGGTGCACATCACAAAATAGATAGTTTTCATTCCTCATGATGCCATGTGGATATATTGAAGCAACATCTCAAGACATCAGTCAGGAAGTTAAAGCTTGGTCACAAATGGGTCTTCCAAATGGACAATGACCCCAAGCATACTTCCAAAGTTGTGGCAAAATGGCTTAAGGACAACAAAGTCAAGGTATTGGCGTGGCCTTCACAACGCCCTGACCTCAATCCTATAGAAAATTTGTGGGCAGAACTGAAAAAGCGTGTGTGAGCAAGGAGGCCTACAAACCTGACTCAGTTACACCAGCTCTGTCAGGAGGAATGGGGCCAAAATTCACCCAACTTATTGTGGGAAGCTTGTGGAAGGCTACCCGAAACGTTTGACCCAAGTTAAACAATTTAAAGGCAATGCTACCAAATACTAATTGAGTGTATGTAAACTTCTGACCCACTGGGACTGTGATGAAGGAAATAAAATCTGAAATAAATAATTCTCTCTACTATTATTCTGACATTTCACCATCTTAAAATAAAGTGGTGATCCTAACTGACCTAAGACGGAATTTTTACGAGGATTAAATGTCAGAGATTGTGTGAAACTGAGTTGAAATGTATTTGGCGAAGGTGTATGTAAACTTCTGACTTCAACTGTATATACAGACATAGAATGGAATGGCAAAACTACTCGTTCCAGAATGGAATGGCAAAACTACTCGTTCCAGAATGGAATGGCAAAACTACTCGTTCCAGAATGGAATGGCAAAACTACTCGTTCCAGAATGGAATGGCAAAACTACTCGTTCCAGAATGGAATGGCATAACTACTCGTTCCAGAATGGAATGGAATGGCATTACTACTCGTACCAGAATAGAATGGAATGGCATTACTACTCGTTCCAGAATGGAATGGAATGGCATTACTACTCGTACCAGAATAGAATGGAATGGCATAACTACTCGTACCAGAATAGAATGGAATGGCATTACTACTCGTTCCAGAATGGAATGGCATAACTACTCGTTCCAGAATGGAATGGCATAACTACTCGTTCCAGAATGGAATGGAATGGCATTACTACTCGTTCCAGAATGGAATGGAATGGCATTACTACTCGTTCCAGAATGGAATGGCATAACTACTCGTACCAGAATAGAATGGAATGGCATAACTACTCGTACCAGAATAGAATGGAATGGCATTACTACTCGTTCCAGAATGGAATGGCATTACTACTCGTTCCAGAATGGAATGGAATGGCATTACTACTCGTACCAGAATAGAATGGAATGGCATAACTACTCGTACCAGAATAGAATGGAATGGCATTACTACTCGTACCAGAATAGAATGGAATGGCATTACTACTCGTTCCAGAATGGAATGGAATGGCATTACTACTCGTACCAGAATAGAATGGAATGGCAAAACTACTCGTTCCAGAATGGAATGGCAAAACTACTTGTACCAGAATAGAATGGAATGGCATAACTACTCGTTCCAGAATGGAATGGAATGGCATTACTACTCGTACCAGAATAGAATGGAATGGCATTACTACTCGTACCAGAATAGAATGGAATGGCATAACTACTCGTACCAGAATAGAATGGCATTACTACTCGTACCAGAATAGAATGGAATGGCATTACTACTCGTACCAGAATAGAATGGAATGGCATTACTACTCGTTCCAGAATGGAATGGAATGGCAAAACTACTCGTTCCAGAATGGAATGGCATAACTACTCGTACCAGAATAGAATGGAATGGCATTACTACTCGTACCAGAATAGAATGGAATGGCATTACTACTCGTTCCAGAATGGAATGGAATGGCATTACTACTCGTACCAGAATAGAATGGAATGGCAAAACTACTCGTTCCAGAATGGAATGGCAAAACTACTTGTACCAGAATAGAATGGAATGGCATAACTACTCGTTCCAGAATGGAATGGAATGGCATTACTACTCGTACCAGAATAGAATGGAATGGCATTACTACTCGTTCCAGAATGGAATGGAATGGCATTACTACTCGTACCAGAATAGAATGGAATGGCAAAACTACTCGTTCCAGAATGGAATGGCATAACTACTCGTTCCAGAATAGAATGGAATGGCATAACTACTCGTTCCAGAATAGAATGGAATGGCATAACTACTCGTTCCAGAATGGAATGGCATAACTACTCGTTCCAGAATGGAATGGAATGGCATAACTACTCGTTCCAGAATGGAATGGCAAAACTACTCGTTCCAGAATGGAATGGAATGGCATAACTACTCGTTCCAGAATAGAATGGAATGGCATAACTACTCGTTCCAGAATGGAATGGCAAAACTACTCGTTCCAGAATGGAATGGAATGGCAAAACTACTCGTTCCAGAATAGAATGGAATGGCATAACTACTCGTTCCAGAATAGAATGGAATGGCATAACTACTCGTTCCAGAATGGAATGGAATGGCATAACTACTCGTTCCAGAATGGAATGGAATGGCAAAACTACTCGTACCAGAATAGAATGGCAAAACTACTCGTTCCAGAATGGAATGGAATGGCATAACTACTCGTACCAGAATGGAATGGCATAACTACTCGTTCCAGAATGGAATGGCAAAACTACTCGTACCAGAATGGAATGGCAAAACTACTCGTTCCAGAATGGAATGGCAAAACTACTCGTTCCAGAATGGAATGGCAAAACTACTCGTTCCAGAATGGAATGGCAAAACTACTCGTTCCAGAATGGAATGGCAAAACTACTCGTTCCAGAATGGAATGGCATAACTACTCGTTCCAGAATAGAATGGAATGGCATTACTACTCGTACCAGAATAGAATGGAATGGCATTACTACTCGTTCCAGAATGGAATGGAATGGAATGGCATAACTACTCGTACCAGAATAGAATGGAATGGCATTACTACTCGTACCAGAATAGAATGGAATGGCATTACTACTCGTACCAGAATAGAATGGAATGGCATTACTACTCGTTCCAGAATGGAATGGAATGGAATGGCATTACTACTCGTACCAGAATGGAATGGCATAACTACTCGTACCAGAATGGAATGGCATTACTACTCGTACCAGAATGGAATGGCATAACTACTCGTTCCAGAATAGAATGGAATGGCATTACTACTCGTTCCAGAATGGAATGGCATAACTACTCGTACCAGAATAGAATGGAATGGCATAACTACTCGTACCAGAATAGAATAGAATGGCATTACTACTCGTTCCAGAATGGAATGGCAAAACTACTTGTACCAGAATAGAATGGAATGGCATTACTACTCGTTCCAGAATAGAATGGAATGGCATTACTACTCGTACCAGAATAGAATGGAATGGCATTACTACTCGTTCCAGAATGGAATGGAATGGAATGGCATTACTACTCGTACCAGAATGGAATGGCATAACTACTCGTACCAGAATGGAATGGCATTACTACTCGTACCAGAATGGAATGGCATAACTACTCGTTCCAGAATAGAATGGAATGGCATTACTACTCGTTCCAGAATGGAATGGCATAACTACTCGTACCAGAATAGAATGGAATGGCATAACTACTCGTACCAGAATAGAATAGAATGGCATTACTACTCGTTCCAGAATGGAATGGCAAAACTACTTGTACCAGAATAGAATGGAATGGCATTACTACTCGTACCAGAATAGAATGGAATGGCATTACTACTCGTTCCAGAATGGAATGGAATGGCATTACTACTCGTTCCAGAATGGAATGGCAAAACTACTTGTACCAGAATAGAATGGAATGGCATAACTACTCGTACCAGAATAGAATGGAATGGCATTACTACTCGTTCCAGAATGGAATGGCAAAACTACTTGTACCAGAATAGAATGGAATGGCATAACTACTCGTTCCAGAATGGAATGGAATGGCATTACTACTCGTACCAGAATGGAATGGAATGGCATTACTACTCGTTCCAGAATAGAATGGAATGGCATTACTACTCGTTCCAGAATGGAATGGAATGGCATTACTACTCGTTCCAGAATAGAATGGAATGGCATTACTACTCGTTCCAGAATGGAATGGAATGGCATTACTACTCGTTCCAGAATGGAATGGAATGGCATTACTACTCGTACCAGAATAGAATGGAATGGCATTACTACTCGTACCAGAATAGAATGGAATGGCATAACTACTCGTACCAGAATAGAATGGAATGGCATAACTACTCGTTCCAGAATGGAATGGAATGGCAAAACTACTCGTTCCAGAATAGAATGGAATGGCATTACTACTCGTTCCAGAATGGAATGGAATGGCATTACTACTCGTTCCAGAATGGAATGGCAAAACTACTTGTACCAGAATAGAATGGAATGGCATAACTACTCGTTCCAGAATGGAATGGAATGGCATAACTACTCGTACCAGAATAGAATGGAATGGCATTACTACTCGTACCAGAATAGAATGGAATGGCATAACTACTCGTACCAGAATAGAATGGAATGGCATAACTACTCGTTCCAGAATGGAATGGAATGGCAAAACTACTCGTTCCAGAATAGAATGGAATGGCATAACTACTCGTTCCAGAATGGAATGGAATGGCAAAACTACTCGTTCCAGAATAGAATGGAATGGCATAACTACTCGTTCCAGAATGGAATGGAATGGCATAACTACTCGTTCCAGAATGGAATGGAATGGCATTACTACTCGTACCAGAATAGAATGGCAAAACTACTCGTTCCAGAATGGAATGGAATGGCATAACTACTCGTTCCAGAATGGAATGGCAAAACTACTCGTTCCAGAATGGAATGGAATGGCATAACTACTCGTTCCAGAATGGAATGGCAAAACTACTCGTACCAGAATGGAATGGCAAAACTACTCGTTCCAGAATGGAATGGCAAAACTACTCGTTCCAGAATGGAATGGCATAACTACTCGTTCCAGAATGGAATGGCAAAACTACTCGTTCCAGAATGGAATGGCAAAACTACTCGTTCCAGAATGGAATGGCAAAACTACTCGTTCCAGAATGGAATGGCAAAACTACTCGTTCCAGAATGGAATGGCAAAACTACTCGTTCCAGAATGGAATGGCAAAACTACTCGTACCAGAATGGAATGGCAAAACTACTCGTACCAGAATGGAATGGCATAACTACTCGTACCAGAATGGAATGGCAAAACTACTCGTACCAGAATGGAATGGCAAAACTACTCGTTCCAGAATGGAATGGCAAAACTACTCGTTCCAGAATGGAATGGCAAAACTACTCGTTCCAGAATGGAATGGCAAAACTACTCGTTCCAGAATGGAATGGCAAAACTACTCGTTCCAGAATGGAATGGCAAAACTACTCGTACCAGAATGGAATGGCAAAACTACTCGTACCAGAATGGAATGGCAAAACTACTCGTACCAGAATGGAATGGCAAAACTACTCGTTCCAGAATGGAATGTTATTTTTCAGAGGGAACTTCATCTGTAACATTCAGATTAGACAATAAATGCATAATGACACAATTCACAACTGACAAGTATAAATGCATATGAAACAAGTCAGTCACAAGAATCAATGTCTATATTCTATATGTGTCTGGGAGAGGGCTTTGTTTATGTCTTTTTGTTTTTATTCAGGTTTTTATTAATACTCTTCTGTCAACAGTTGTCTCAGTCGGTGCAGAACGCAGTGGAGAACAACTCGCTGACCATCGAACCAGTGGCCGTGTCCACTTTACCCGTGGTCAAAGCCAACGCCGTAGAGTGTGGCGGACCCAAGTGAGTTATCAGTCACCGTTTTTACAAGGTTGTTTTCCTCAGGAAATGTAGTCTGGTTCATGTGTTTTTTGTTGTTGTTGATACTATCTTGACAACAGTAAATCACATCTGCATCACTCGTTCTTCCTCTGTCACTTCTCATTCACTGCTTATTCATGCTCAAATTAAAACGGACGGTTTCTCTCCTCTTGGTGACGACAGCTGTCTTCTATGATGAATATCCATGACAAATTATGGGAACTTGATTGGTCTTTTTATGTAATATTTTATTTTATAAAAAATAAATAACTTAACGTTTACATTTTCCACAAATATTAATGACATCACACTTGCTCAGACCCACATGTTCCCACCGTGTCCACGCCCAATGCTGTTGACTTCAAATTGTGTTTTATATATAGTGTTAGGTTCTAAATGAACGGAGTAAAAACTCACGGACGATTAGTAAAACTCAAACCAAGTTTATTCACCCAATGAGTCAAGACAACTGAACAGACAAAGGCATGTTCCCACCAATCGTTTTGATTTACTCTCTAACTCTATATAAAAAAAAAAAATATATATATATACTGCTCAAAAAAATAAAGGGAACACTTAAACAACACAATGTAACTCCAAGTCAATCATACTTCTGTGAAATCAAACTGTCCACTTCGGAAGCAACACTGATTAACAATAAATTTCACATGCTGTTGTGCAAATGGAATAGACAACAGGTGGAAATTATAGGCAATTAGCAAGACACCCCCAATAACGGAGTGGTTCTGCAGGTGGGGACCACAGACCACTTCTCAGTTCCTATGCTTCCTGGCTGATGTTTTGGTCACTTTTGAATGCTGGCGGTGCTTTCACTCTAGTGGTAGCATGAGACGGAGTCTACAACCCACACAAGTGGCTCAGGTAGTGCAGCTCATCCAGGATGGCACATCAATGCGAGCTGTGGCAAGAAGGTTTGCTGTGTCTGTCAGCGTAGTGTCCAGAGCATGGAGGCGCTACCAGGAGACAGGCCAGTACATCAGGAGACGTGGAGGAGGCCGTAGGAGGGCAACAACCCAGCAGCAGGACCGCTACCTCCGCCTTTGTGCAAGGAGGAGCAGGAAGAGCACTGCCAGAGCCCTGCAAAATGACCTCCAACAGGCCTCAAATGTGCATGTGTTTGCTCAAATGGTCAGAAACAGACTCCATGAGGGTGGTATGAGGGCCCGACGTCCACAGGTGGGGGTTGTGCTTACAGCCCAACACCGTGCAGGACGTTTCGCATTTGCCAGAGAACACCAAGATTGGCAAATTCGCCACTGGCGCCCTGTGCTCTTCACAGATGAAAGCAGGTTCACACTGAGCACATGACAGACGTGACAGAGTCTGGAGACGCCGTGGAGAACGTTCTGCTGTCTGCAACATCCTCCAGCATGACTGGTTTGGCGGTGGGTCAGTCATGGTGTGGCATTTCTTTGGGGGGCCGCACAGCCCTCCATGTGCTCGCCAGAGGTAGCCTGACTGCCATTAGGTACCGAGATGAGATCCTCAGACCCCTTGTGAGACCATATGCTGGTGCGGTTGGCCCTGGGTTCCTCCTAATGCAAGACAATGCTAGACCTCGTGGCTGGAGTGTGTCAGCAGTTCCTGCAAGAGGAAGGCATTGATGCTATGGACTGGCCCGCCCGTTCCCCAGACCTGAATCCAATTGAGCACATCTGGGACATCATGTCTCGCTCCATCCACCAACGCCACGTTGCACCACAGACTGTCCAGGAGTTGGCGGATGCTTTAGTCCAGGTCTGGGAGGAGATCCCTCAGGAGACCATCCGCCACCTCATCAGGAGCATGCCCAGGCGTTGTAGGGAGGTCATACAGGCACGTGGAGGCCACGCACACTACTGAGCCTCATTTTGACTTGTTTTAAGGACATTACATCAAAGTTGGATCAGCCTGTAGTGTGGTTTTCCACTTTAATTTTTAGTGTCACTCCAAATCCAGACCTCCATGGGTTGATAAATTGGATTTCCATTGATTATTTTTGTGTGATTTTGTTGTCAGCACATTCAACTATGTAAAGAAAAAAGTATTTAATAAGATTATTTCATTCATTCAGATCTAGGATGTGTTATTTTAGTGTTCCCTTTATTTTTTTGAGCAGTATATGTGTATATATATATATATATATATATATATATTTCCCAATTTAGGTGAAGTCTCCTTTAAACATTACATCTTTATTGCTAGGCAGGAAGTTAAGTGATGCGGGTAATAAACTGTTCCTTCTCCCTTAACGTGACCTGACCTCGGCCCCCATTCCACACTAACCCACATCTCTCCGTCCTTATCAGTGACCTGACCTCGGCCCTCCATTCCTCACTAACCCACATCTCTCCGTCCTTATCAGGGACCTGACCTCGGCCCTCCATTCCTCACTAACCCACATCTCTCCGTCCTTATCAGTGACCTGACCTCGGCCCTCCATTCCTCACTAATCCACATCTCTCCGTCCTTATCAGTGACCTGACCTCGGCCCTCCATTCCTCACTAACCCACATCTCTCCGTCCTTATCAGTGCCCTGACCTCGGCCCTCCATTCCTCACTAATCCACATCTCTCCGTCCTTATCAGGGACCTGACCTCGGCCCTCCATTCCTCACTAACCCACATCTCTCCGTCCTTATCAGGGACCTGACCTCGGCCCTCCATTCCTCACTAACCCACATCTCTCCATCCTTATCAGTGACCTGACCTCGGCCCTCCATTCCTCACTAATCCACATCTCTCCGTCCTTATCAGTGACCTGACCTCGGCCCTCCATTCCTCACTAACCCACATCTCTCCGTCCTTATCAGGGACCTGACCTTGGCCCTCCATTCCTCACTAACCCACATCTCTCCGCCCTTATCAGTGACCTGACCTCGGCCCCCATTCCTCACTAACCCACATCTCTCCGTCCTTATCAGTGACCTGACCTCGGCCCTCCATTCCTCACTAACCCACATCTCTCCGTCCTTATCAGTGACCTGACCTCGGCCCTCCATTCCTCACTAACCCACATCTCTCCGTCCTTATCAGGGACCTGACCTCGGCCCTCCATTCCTCACTAACCCACATCTCTCCGTCCTTATCAGGGACCTGACCTCGGCCCTCCATTCCTCACTAACCCACATCTCTCCGTCCTTATCAGTGACCTGACCTCGGCCCTCCATTCCTCACTAACCCACATCTCTCCGTCCTTATCAGTGACTGCAACCATGTGATTATATTTCCTTCACTCAGTACATTCCGAGCTTAATTGACTCCCAACATATACATTCCTCCTACAGATATCCATTTAATTTCTGGTTTAGAAACCAGACTGTGGCCCTCCTCATTTCCATAGGATACTGGATGATTTAACCATCAATTTCAAGTTTTTGAAGTCACAACCTATCAGTAGTTTCTGTCTATAGCTTGATGATTTTTTTGGGGGGGGGATTAGTCTGACTTTCTAATAGATTGGCTTTGGTTTTTCTCTTCAAATCTGTTTCGGGTTTTCTGAGTGCTAATGGATTGACTCAATGGGCTACATTGCTTCACCTCATGCTTCCTATTCACAATTTGATTATATTCTTTTCCCCCAGTGGCCTAAGAGCAGCAGTAGAGACGTAAGTGACTTTTAGGAGCCAATCGTTTTGATTTACTTTCCTTTTCCACAAAAAAAAAAGACTTGTTCTATGACTGTGTATAGTACTGTATACATGCTACCTACTGTATACTAATCCTTAGTCGCTCTTCTTCGTCAGAATGTTCTCTAATACTTTGTCTAACCAGGCAGGCATGTCTTGTTCCAGTGTTCAGACCACGCTTTTGTTCATTATCGTTTCTTATGTTAAACAACTAACAATGACATTTTTCATATCGTTTACATGTAGGGCCAATTTCACAGACCCAGAATAAGCCTGCTCTTGGGCAACAAATAGTAAGGATTAGTCTTAATTTGATCCGAAAACTGGCCCATAGAGTTCCGTAGATGAATGAGGTCCTGAAACTGGCCCCATAGATGAATGAGGTCCTGAAACTGGCCCCATAGATGAATGAGGTCCTGAAACTGGCCCCATAGATGAATGAGGTCCTGAAACTGGCCCCATAGTTGAATGAGGTCCTGAAACTGGCCCCATAGTTGAATGAGGTCCTGAAACTGGCCCATAGATGAATGAGGTCCTGAAACTGGCCCATAGATGAATGAGGTCCTGAAACTGGCCCATAGATGAATGAGGTCCTGAAACTGGCCCATAGAGTTCCATAGATGAATGAGGTCCTGAAACTGGCCCCATAGAGTTCCATAGATAAATACGTGAGTAGTGTTTGTTTCTCTGCCTCTGACAGGAAGTGTGCGTTGAGTGGCTTGTCTCGGTCCTGTAAGCATCGCATCAAACTTGGAGACCGAGAGAGTTACTACTACATCTCTCCCTCCAGCAGGGCACGGGTACCCAAACATGTTTGTTTGTTTTTCTAATAGTTTAAACAACATTATTCATTTATCCTCAACATCTATAGACAGATGAATATATGGCTACCTTTTTGTGTTCATAAATACTTGTATCATGTGAGAGAACTTTTTATTTTGAAGTTGTGAACCCCTTTCTCATTTCCACCCCTCCAGATCACAGCTGTGTGTAATTTCTTCACCTATATCCGCTACATTCAGCAGGGCCTGGTCAGACATGATGGTAAGCGTGACGTCCTTCCTCTTAACAGATAAACACTGAGGTCAACAGTAATGGCATTACATTCTCAGTTTGTCAATGTAGACAGCAAATCTGTCTGGTGTTCTGAAACCCTAATGTCTTTGAACCCTGACCCCCCCAGCGGAGCAGATGTTCTGGGAAGTGACACGTCTACGGAGGGAGATGACTGTGGCCAAGCTGGGCTTCTACCTCACAGACACAGACCAGGGATAGAAGACAGACAAGAGGAGTCTACGTTACCGTAGACCTGGGTCATGTTCATTAGGGCACACCGTAGCAAAATGTTGTGCAACGGACCATTTTTTTATTTTATTTTTTATTTTTTTGCAAGCGCTTCGTATTGGACAAGTTCAGATATTACCACTCGTTTAGGGACGCTTTCTTCCGTTTCATGCCTACTGAACACGACCCTGGGCTAGAAGACAGGAGACACCAATCAGCTGTACAGAGACACAAGATAACCAGTACCCTTTTTACACTGTCATGATAACCCAACCCCAAAACACACTGGGCTGGTTTGGCTCAGTAGTGTGAAAAGTCCTCAGGTGGACACGCGGAAAACACAGAAACCAGATCACTGATTTTGAGTAGGAGAGCGGTTTTCAAGTGTGTCTGACAAGGGAAGCAGAAAATGCTACAGTAAAAAATGACACCACTAGCTTTGCAATTAGATTAGCCTCGTACAAATCAGCCCGATCTGGTGAGCTACACGGTAGAGAAAAACCATTGTAGCAAAACAGAATGTAAGCTTGTGAGATCAGTATAGTTCGTACGACGCTAGCAGTTAGAGCTATGTACTTTATAAACTAGCACAATATTATAACACTACTACAAAGACATGCAATGGATAGCATCTTTTAAAAGGACAGTAGCGTATATGTGAAAATGAATCAATATACCATAGAAATTCTGTAATTATTATAGTTATTATGTATAATTGACAAGTGGTCACACAGCTGATCTCAGTCGGCACAGATTGAAACTATATACGCATGTGTCATGCTGCCACGGAAACACTAATATGGGTTGAATCCTAACTGGTCAGTTTAATCACACAGATGTTTTAGGTTGGAGTTCTGACCAATAGAGAACTATGCTGCTCACTTTTCATTCTAACAGCTGTCCTATGGTACCGGTGTACTGGTCCTGCGTGTTGTCGTCTCCTCTGACCTTAACAACCAGACTACGTACGTGTTGTCTCTCACCTTAACAACCAGACTACGTACGTGTTGTCGTCTCCACTGACCTTAACAACCAGACTACGTACGTGTTGTCTCTCACCTTACAACCAGACTACGTACGTGTTGTCGTCTCCTCTGACCTTAACAACCAGACTACGTACGTGTTGCCGTCTCCTCTGACCTTAACAACCAGACTACGTACGTGTTGTCTCTCACCTTACAACCAGACTACGTACGTGTTGTCGTCTCCTCTGACCTTAACAACCAGACTACGTACGTGTTGTCTCTCACCTTACAACCAGACTACGTACGTGTTGTCGTCTCCTCTGACCTTAACAACCAGACTACGTACGTGTTGTCTCTCACCTTACAACCAGACTACGTACGTGTTGTCGTCTCCTCTGACCTTAACAACCAGACTACGTACGTGTTGTCTCTCACCTTACAACCAGACTACGTACGTGTTGTCGTCTCCTCTGACCTTAACAACCAGACTACGTACGTGTTGTCTCTCACCTTAACAACCAGACTACGTACGTGTTGTCGTCTCCTCTGACCTTAACAACCAGACTACGTACGTGTTGTCGTCTCCTCTGACCTTAACAACCAGACTACGTACGTGTTGTCGTCTCCTCTGACCTTAACAACCAAACCACCCATTACTTTGCTTTTAACCTTGATAGATTATTACACTACGTTGTAAATGCCTTGCACGGCTTATATAGGAAAAGCACCTCGACTGAGAATGGGTTATGGAAGGGAAGTATTCACTCAGTGTGGATATAAAAAGAAAAATAGCCGAGTCTGTTTTAGTACTAACCAGTTCAGAAGTTGTGTGTGGCAGGTACACAAAGTAAAAACATAGTGAGTTATCTGAAATATCGTTGTCTTCACTCTGGGTCCTGTGACCACTTAGCAACGACTATCCTAGAAATTAAGGATACATTTTTTTTTTTTTTTTTTTTTTAAACATAATGGAGTTATAAACCAATCATAGATGACTAAGCAATAAGTAGTTTCTCCTCCTTCCTGACACTACCGATTTTTAATCACAGCTTTAAAAAATAACTACGTAGTTGGGAGAGAAAACAGCTGTAAGTGACTGCGGTCTGTTATGCACAACCTTAGGTGAAAATTGCACTCCTGTAAAATGTTATTGAAATTGCTCTCCTGTTGTGTATGATAATGATGTATAAGCCATACATGACCATGAATTGTGTAGCTTTGCATGGATACATAGCCATTGTGTGTACAGGTGTGTGTTCAGCAGTGATGTTCTATAACTCCAAACACTATAGTGTTGATATTAGCCATATCTTGCATGAAAATCTTTATCAAACTAAATGAAGAATATCGGAAGTCTGAAAGTGCAATAACAGCTTTGTTCTTACAGCCATTTTATGAGTTTGGAATCCTTGACTTATTATGTCAATAAAACAACCAGTATGATTGTACTCTTCAAGGGTCATAGTCACACACCATCTATAGATTGGAAGAAAATACACTGAGTGGACAAAACATTAAGAACACCTGCTATTTCCGTGAGATTGACCAGGTGAAGGCTATGATCCCTGATTGATGTCACCTGTTAAATCCACTTCAATCAGTTTAGAGGAAGGGGAGGAGACGGGTTAAAGACTGATTTTTAAGCCTTGAGACATGGATTGTGTATGTGTGCCATTCAGAGGGTGAATGGGCAAGACAAAAGATTGAAGTGCCTTTGAACGGGCTATGGTAGTAGGGGCACCGGGTTTGTGTCAAGAACTGCAATGCTGCTGTTTTTTTTTTTTCCTCTCACACTAAACAATTTCCCCGTGTGTATCAAGAATGGTCCACCACCCAAAGGACATCCAGGCAACTTGAAACAACTGTGAAGCATTGTAGTCAACATGGGCCCAGCATCCCTGTGGAACGCCCTGACCAATTGAGCCGTTCGGGACAAAAGGCTGAACCACCCATCTGTGTGCTGTCTGCTCCGGTGCTGTTATAGTCTCTTCAGTCTGCAATGATTATTCACGGGCAAATGATATAACCCTTTAAAGTAATTGTTGCTGCTAGATGTCACAGAAATTAACTTCTATTTGGATGTGAAAATGCCATGTGATGCACTTTCTCCATTGTCTCTTATTTTTGTGGAGATGCACAAATTAAGGAGTGTGGCTTTAACCCACAGAAGCCCTGCCTGAAGTAGCCTGTAAATCATGTCACATGTTAAAGCCTTCCAGTAAAATCCGGAAGACAGACCTAATTTGACTTCAAGGCTCAGGTAGGTCATTGATGTCACTAGATTTAGGTCGTTGCCAGAAAGTGTTTGGTTAGTTACCCTCTAACAGAGATGAAATGGCAAAGCGTGAGAAGTCTTTTTTTTTTTTTTTTTTTAGGTCTATGAGAGTGTCGAATTACATGAGGCTTTATTTGATCGAATAGAAATTTCGTAATGTTTTAGGCTGTTACAAATGTACTGATGTAAGAAGATGCACGTGGCCTTTCCGGGCAACTTCGAGGAAAAACAACTTCCTTGTGCGTGTTGTTCACATGCGTATCTGCCCTCTCATTGGTTAGAATGTTACCACCTGATCTCATGTGCCTTTACTCACTTGAGGACATGTATTTTCATTGTTAAAGCGGTCACTCTGCTATCTTGTCAATTTAAATAGATGATCTTTGCCTCCACTCGAGACCCTTCCACACCCACAGTTGTTGCTGAACCGGTTTAAAGGGAGGGAATATGGAGATCCAACATCCTGGGAATGTTCCAGACTCACTACATTATAAATGCCTGACTGATTTTACAGCGCCTGGATAGGTGTTGAACTTATCAGCTAACTACATCATATATAGCCATTAGTAAAACCCTGGAATGAGTAGGTGTGTCCAAACTTTTGACTAATGTGTGTGTAATATATATATATATATATATATATATGAGCCATATACATACATAGTGCCTTCAGAAAGTATTCATACCCCTGTAATATAATTTTTTTAATTAATTTGTCAAATTTCTAAGAACATAATTCCACTTTGACATTATGGGGTATTGTGTGTAGGCCAGTGACCCAAAATCTCAATTTAATCCATTTTAAATTCAGGATGTAACAACAAAATGTGGGAAAAAGTCAAGGGGTGTGAATACTGTAGATATAGAAATCTGACACGCAAACAGAAAATTCTGCGTGCAGCACGACTGCAATATAGTCGGCCTGGAACGGGGCCATAGTCCGAGTGTTGCAGTCTGAGTCAGAAAAGCTGTTACAGGAACATGCGTTCCGGATGCTAATGGATTATTGTTCCATTAGTTTTATGCACTTCAAACGCTAGGCTATAACACTAAATTCCCCCAAACAAAGGAGTGACATACTCTACCTAATACAGCTAATGAATTCAATGTAGTAAATTAACTTCATTCAGAGGTTAACATAGCATGTCTTTTTTTTTTTTGAAGTGGTAAGCTCTTCTCATCCATGGTAATAATGATCGGTATAATGTGGTCTAAAATAGGGTTACTTTATTCATCTTAAAACGTGTACAATTCAGTATTTTTAAAGTTATATTGATATTTTCTAACAATCTGGAGTTAAGTTCAATATCCATAGAGTCAAGTTCATTATGTTATTTAACAGGATATAATGTATGTCACATTTTAGTGTCGTGAAATAATATCTGTCCCTCTTGCAGCAACCAGTGGTCATCAGTTCTGACGTTCGTACCTTCTACAACAGTCCAGGATCATCATCATGACAACCACACCACCATCGGTTCTGGCTTCTTTGGTTAAAAACATACAAGAATATTCAAGAACAGAAATGATGTATTTGAAATGTTGTGACATAACATTTACCAGGATTGGGGTCAATTTCATAATAAAAAAAAAAGTATTATTTTCAAATGAGGGAAATTGGAAATTCAGTGTACTTCCTGGATTTACATGCAAATGATGGAATTAATCGCAACCCTGACAGACGAGTACATTAATGATGTACCCAGAGAATTATATCTTATACTTTATAATAATTATATAATCTAAATTTAATTGGAGCTCTGTGGACGTACGTACCTTCTACAACAGGCCAGTATCATGAACATGACAGCCAACCACTGCTATCACTGCAGCGATCACAGACTGCAGAAAAGGGAGGACTGGTCCAGCTCTTGGGAAACACACCACAAACACAGGAATAAGTATAGATGTATTGCCACTTGCCAGACCACCATTGTAAATAAGTTCTCCGTAACTATCTCGTTTGGTTAATGTCTTCACGTTTTTCAATGACATACACTAAGAGCATTTACAGTACCTGTACAGGTGTATGACCCTGGAGTGTTGAGGCACGTTTTAGGGGCACAAGATTTGGCTGATCGACACTCATCGACATCTACAGCGAATCAATCAAAAACACTAAAATAATACAGCATTAACCTAAACAATACTCACATTCACCTCCTTCGCTATTACCCTCCTCACTAGGCCCTGTAGAGCTGAAGGTGTTGATACAGTACTCCTCACTAGGCCCCGTAGAGCTGAAGGTCTAGACCCTGTAGAGCTGAAGGTGTCGATACAGTACTCCTCACTAGGCCCTGTAGAGCTGAAGGTGTTGATACAGTACTCCTCACTAGGCCCTGTAGAGCTGAAGGTGTTGATACAGTACTCCTCACTAGACCCTGTAGAGCTGAAGGTGTTGATACAGTACTCCTCACTAGGCCCCGTAGAGCTGAAGGTGTAGACCCTGTAGAGCTGAAGGTGTCGATACAGTACTCCTCACTAGACCCTGTAGAGCTGAAGGTGTTGATACAGTACTCCTCACTAGACCCTGTAGAGCTGAAGGTGTTGATACAGTACTCCTCACTAGGCCCCGTAGAGCTGAAGGTGTTGATACAGTACTCCTCACTAGGCCCCGTAGAGCTGAAGGTGTTGATACAGTACTCCTCACTAGGCCCCGTAGAGCTGAAGGTGTTGATACAGTACTCCTCACTAGACCCTGTAGAGCTGAAGGTTTCGATACAGTACTCCTCACTAGACCCTGTAGAGCTGAAGGTTTCGATACAGTACTCCTCACTAGGCCCCGTAGAGCTGAAGGTGTTGATACAGTACTCCTCACTAGGCCCTGTAGAGCTGAAGGTTTCGATACAGTACTCCTCACTAGGCCCCGTAGAGCTGAAGGTGTTGATACAGTACTCCTCACTAGACCCTGTAGAGCTGAAGGTTTCGATACAGTACTCCTCACTAGGCCCCGTAGAGCTGAAGGTGTTGATACAGTACTCCTCACTAGGCCCTGTAGAGCTGAAGGTGTCGATACAGTACTCCTCACTAGGCCCCGTAGAGCTGAAGGTGTAGACCCTGTAGAGCTGAAGGTGTTGATACAGTACTCCTCACTAGGCCCCGTAGAGCTGAAGGTGTTGATACAGTACTCCTCACTAGGCCCCGTAGAGCTGAAGGTGTCAACAATAAGGTTCCTCACAGCCTATGAAAAGGCAAGCTGATGTACCTGTATCAGGCTTCTTCCATGCTGTGAGGTTGAGGTGGGGGACGATGGGGTGGCTACAACCTGAGGGGCTCTACCTACCTGTGAGGGGCTCTACCTACCTGTGAGGGGCTCTACCTACCTGTGAGGGGCTCTACCTACCTATGAGGGGCTCTACCTACATGTGAGGGTGTACCCTCAGCTACCTAGTGTCGGCTAACCCTCAGCTACCTAGTGTCGGCTAACCCAAAGCTGCCTCGTGTCGGCTAACTCTCAGCTGCCTAGTGTCGGCTAACTCTCAGCTACCTAGTGTCGGCTAACCCTCAGCTACCCTCTGCTGCCTAGTGTTGGCTAACCCTCAGCTACCCTCTGCTGCCTGGTGTTGGCTAACCCTCAGCTACCCTCTGCTGCCTGGTGTTGGCTAACCCCCAGCTACCTAGTGTTGGCTAACGCCCAGCTACCTCACCGATATGTTTTATCTATAATTTCTCTTCATATGACAAGGATTGAAAAGATGTTGAAAGTATGATGTTGACATGATCAGTCCAATCAAAGCTACTGTAGATATAATGTAATTTTATCTGTGGCCAATGACCTTGAGCCTTCTTGGATGGACACTTCTAATGTAACTCTATGGCAGCACCCAAGGGGCTTGAATTTTTGAACTCTCCCCGTAGATTTTGCGGTGACGTAGTGTCCCCATGAGTGACAGAACACTGAGCCAATCACGGCGCATAACTAGAGAACATTACCAACCCCTACGCTCTGTATTTTCCTCTGGCTAGCCTGACACCACAGAAAGCACTGAGCTGAAACACCTGCATTTGATGTCTTAGACAATCTAAATCTAGATACAGAGCCTTCGGAAAGTATTCAGACCCCTTGCCTTTTTCCAAATTTTGTTACGTTACAAAAAGGATAAAAAAAAGCCTCAGCAATCTACACACAATACCCCATGACGACATCACAATACCCCATAATGACATCACAATACCCCATAATGACATCCCAATACCCCATAACGACATCACAATACCCCATAATGACAAAGCGAAAACAGCTTTTTATTTTATTTTAGCAAATTTTGACGGCAGTAACATATGCGCCTGATTTTCTCCTGTCTTTTGAGTGCAGGTGTCTGGCTGAGGCTCTCTGAATCCATCCAATCCCCGCTCTTATGCTGTTGACCAATGACGTGAACGTATAAAGGCTGGAATTCGGCCCTAGCTGAAAAGGGCCGTGGCTTTGGCTAACCTCGTTTGGTGGAGGGGGGGGGGGGGGGTAGACGCGCCTCGACAAAAACCCTCGATACAACGGCAAATAGGCATAACTTCGATGCCTAATGTGAAAAAGGCTGAGTTTAGTTTATTTGACTAGTCAGTTTGGGGCACAGGGAGAAATGTTTGGATAATGGGAGTGAGTGAAGAAGATGGCGGAAAAGGAAATAAGGAAGAAAGTGGAGCAAATGAATAAATATGGAGTAAGGGAACAGGCCTTCTGGGAGATCTGGTGAAGGACAAGATTATGGACAAGAAAAAAAAGGACAACAGTGGAAATGGTTATGAGGAAATATGGAATGAAGGATTTCACAGAACTTTTGGAAGAACTTGAGGAAACGGAGTGCGAGGATGAGTTAGATGTGGTGGCAGGTGTGAGGATGAGTTAGATGTGGTGGCAGGTGTGAGGATGAGTTAGATGTGGTGGCAGGTGTGAGGATGAGTTAGATGTGGTGGCAGGTGTGAGGATGAGTTAGATGTGGTGGCAGGTGTGAGGATGAGCTCGATGTGGTGGCAGGTGTGAGGATGAGTTAGATGTGGTGGCAGGTGTGAGGATGAGTTAGATGTGGTGGCAGGTGTGAGGATGAGTTAGATGTGGTGGCAGGTGTGAGGATGAGCTCGATGTGGTGGCAGGTGTGAGGATGAGCTCGATGTGGTGGCAGGTGTGAGGATGAGTTAGATGTGGTGGCAGGTGTGAGGATGAGCTCGATGTGGTGGCAGGTGTGAGGATGAGCTCGATGTGGTGGCAGGTGTGAGGATGAGCTCGATGTGGTGGCAGGTGTGAGGATGAGCTCGATGTGGTGGCAGGTGTGAGGATGAGTTAGATGTGGTGGCAGGTGTGAGGATGAGCTCGATGTGGTGGCAGGTGTGAGGATGAGTTAGATGTGGTGGCAGGTGTGAGGATGAGTTAGATGTGGTGGCAGGTGTGAGGATGAGTTCGATGTGGTGGCAGGTGTGAGGATGAGTTCGATGTGGTGGCAGGTGTGAGGATGAGTTCGATGTGGTGGCAGGTGTGAGGATGAGTTCGATGTGGTGGCAGGTGTGAGGATGAGTTCGATGTGGTGGCAGGTGTGAGGATGAGTTAGATGTGGTGGCAGGTGTGAGGATGAGTTAGATGTGGTGGCAGGTGTGTGGATGAGTTCGATGTGGTGGCAGGTGTGAGGATGAGTTCGATGTGGTGGCAGGTGTGAGGATGAGTTCGATGTGGTGGCAGGTGTGAGGATGAGCTCGATGTGGTGGCAGGTGTGAGGATGAGTTCGATGTGGTGGCAGGTGTGAGGATGAGTTAGATGTGGTGGCAGGTGTGAGGATGAGTTAGATGTGGTGGCAGGTGTGAGGATGAGTTAGATGTGGTGGCAGGTGTGAGGATGAGCTTGATGTGGTGGCAGGTGTGAGGATGAGCTCGATGTGGTGGCAGGTGTGAGGATGAGTTAGATGTGGTGGCAGGTGTGAGGATGAGTTAATAAATGTGGTGGCAGGTGTGAGGATGAGTTCGATGTGGCGGCAGGTGTGAGGATGAGTTAGATGTGGTGGCAGGTGTGAGGATGAGTTAGATGTGGTGGCAGGTGTGAGGATGAGTTAGATGTGGTGGCAGGTGTGAGGATGAGTTAGATGTGGTGGCAGGTGTGAGGATGAGTTCGATGTGGTGGCAGGTGTGAGGATGAGTTAGATGTGGTGGCAGGTGTGAGGATGAGTTAGATGTGGTGGCAGGTGTGAGGATGAGTTAGATGTGGTGGCAGGTGTGAGGATGAGTTCGATGTGGTGGCAGGTGTGAGGATGAGCTCGATGTGGTGGCAGGTGTGAGGATGAGTTAGATGTGGTGGCAGGTGTGAGGATGAGGTCGATGTGGTGGCAGGTGTGAGGATGAGTTAGATGTGGTGGCAGGTGTGAGGATGAGTTAGATGTGGTGGCAGGTGTGAGGATGAGTTAGATGTGGTGGCAGGTGTGAGGATGAGTTAGATGTGGTGGCAGGTGTGAGGATGAGTTCGATGTGGTGGCAGGTGTGAGGATGAGTTAAATGTGGTGGCAGGTGTGAGGATGAGTTAGATGTGGTTGCAGGTGTGAGGATGAGTTCGATGTGGTGGCAGGTGTGAGGATGAGTTAAATGTGGTGGCAGGTGTGAGGATGAGTTCGATGTGGTGGCAGGTGTGAGGATGAGTTAGATGTGGTGGCAGGTGTGAGGATGAGTTAGATGTGGTGGCAGGTGTGAGGATGAGTTCGATGTGGTGGCAGGTGTGAGGATGAGTTAAATGTGGTGGCAGGTGTGAGGATGAGTTAGATGTGGTGGCAGGTGTGAGGATGAGCTCGATGTGGTGGCAGGTGTGAGGATGAGCTCGATGTGGTGGCAGGTGTGAGGATGAGCTCGATGTGGTGGCAGGTGTGAGGATGAGTTAGATGTGGTGGCAGGTGTGAGGATGAGTTAATAAATGTGGTGGCAGGTGTGAGGATGAGTTAGATGTGGTGGCAGGTGTGAGGATGAGTTAGATGTGGTGGCAGGTGTGAGGATGAGTTAGATGTGGTGGCAGGTGTGAGGATGAGCTCGATGTGGTGGCAGGTGTGAGGATGAGCTCGATGTGGTGGCAGGTGTGAGGATGAGCTCGATGTGGTGGCAGGTGTGAGGATGAGTTAGATGTGGTGGCAGGTGTGAGGATGAGTTAATAAATGTGGTGGCAGGTGTGAGGATGAGTTAGATGTGGTGGCAGGTGTGAGGATGAGTTAGATGTGGTGGCAGGTGTGAGGATGAGTTAGATGTGGTGGCAGGTGTGAGGATGAGTTAGATGTGGTGGCAGGTGTGAGGATGAGCTCGATGTGGTGGCAGGTGTGAGGATGAGCTCGATGTGGTGGCAGGTGTGAGGATGAGCTCGATGTGGTGGCAGGTGTGAGGATGAGTTAGATGTGGTGGCAGGTGTGAGGATGAGTTAGATGTGGTGGCAGGTGTGAGGATGAGTTAGATGTGGTGGCAGGTGCAGTGATGACTGTTGAGAAGAAGTTGAGTATAAAGGGATGCAACAGTGTGGAGAGGAAGGTTGGCGTCAAGTGCAAAAAGAGAGATACGTGTTCCAGAAGATCAGAGATGGAACCTGACGAGAGTGTGGATGAAGTTCCTGCAGCAAGGACCGCAAAGGTTGGGCCTCTCGGTCCGAGGATCTAACGGATGATTCTGGACCAGTGGGAGAAAGATTTGTGTAGAGAATGAATCCTTGCATCTTGGCTAATTCATATGTGATGTCAGGTTGGGTACTGTTGAGTTGGTGAAAGTAACTAGGAGTAGACTAGTGATGATTATTGTTTCTCCAGCCCAGAGTGAGCAGGCGTTCCGGATCACGCCATTAGGGACAAGAAATGTGACTTGCTTTACTCTCCGTAGCAGGGCTCTGTTGAAACGAGTGATAACTGGGGTGGCATTAAACGTTGAGGAAGATCAGTTGAAAGTGAAGATTCCCTGTGTCTGTGATGCTCGTTGTTTGGTGCAACGTAGATCCGGCGGAGAGCGTCGGGGAAACGGAGAAGACGTCTGTTCTGTTGAGTTTTGATGTACAGTCTTTGCCAGTTAAGGTAGGAAGTCCAAGTTATCCCGTGAGACCATTTGTTCCTAAGATACTACAGTGTTTTAGGTGTCAAGTTTATAGGCATGTTGCAGCAGTATGTAGGAGGGAGAGTCATAGATGTGCAGGAGACAAAGGAATATGTAGTTTCAGTGGAGAAAGTTGTGTGTTTTGTGGGGGTGCCCATTGGGGCTCGAGATGTCTGGTGAGAGAATGGCAGGTTGAGGTTACTAGAAGCAGTTAAGAGAGGTCAAATCAAATTTTATTGGTCACATACACATGGTTAGCAGATGTTAATGCGAGTGTAGCGAAATGCTTGTGCTTCTGGTTCCGACAGTGCAGTAATATCTAACAAGTCATCTATCAGTTCCCCAACAACTACCTAATACACACATCTAAAGGGGTGAATGAGAATATGTACATATAAGTATATGGATGAGCGATGGCCGAGCGGCATAGGCAAGGTGCAATAGATGGTATAAAATACAGTACATATATATATACATATATATATATATATATATGATATGAGTAATGTAAGATATGTAAACGCTATTAAAGTGGCATTGTTTAAAGTGACTAGTGATCCATTTATTAACCAGTGGCCAGTGATTGGGTCTCAATGTAGGCAGCAGCCTCTCTGAGTTAGTGATTGCTGTTTAGCAGTCTGATGGCCTTGAGATAGAAGGTAGTGAGTGTTCTGTTCTCCCAGACCATTGGTCAGGAGTATGATTAGATAAGGTAGATGGTGGAATGGATTTGGGATTTAATATTTTTTTAGTAGTTTTTCCTTTCCCCGTCAATTTTATAGTACCGAAACAAAGAACTGAATGTAGGTAGGCCGTGAATGGCCTCACACTCCAGTACAGTAGGTGGCGATGTATGCACCTTAAATTGGATGCGATCCGTCAACACAATCCCAAAGAAGAAGTCTGCATTGTGTCTGACCAGCATCGATCAGTGGAGGCTGCTGAGGGGACAACTGCTCACAATAACGTCTGGAACGGAGTAAATGGAACGGAAATCATGTGTTTGATACCATTCCACTGATTCCGCTCCGGCCATTACCACAAGCCCATCCTTGTTTAAGTATGATATGTTGGATAAAGGAATAGACAGACGCCAATGTCAAGTTCAATAGCTTTGTTCAAGCGTTGTACAAATCCCTACACGCGGAGTCCGGGGAACAGTCCGGCTAGTCGATTACCTAACAACTAGACTCCGTAACAATCCTCCCCAATTAAGGTGCCACCAACCTCCTGTGTCAACGATGTATTAAATGTTATTGTTGCTAGATAGATAGCCGATTAGCAAGCTAACGCTAGCAGCCTTGCTTGAATAGGTAGCTAGCTAGAGAAAGTTAGTGAGCTTACCAGGCATTACAGTCCTGTTTGTTTGTGATACACCGTTGCTATCAGTTCATGGCCTTAGCTGTGAAGTTGTTTACTTTCTAGCTAGCTAGAATGAATCGGACTGTCAAACTGTCCAGCAACAACTCCGCCTACCAAAAATGTTCTCTTTGACATGAATCATTGAAAGAGTGAATAAATCGAACCATGGCCGTAGCAGATGTTTATCAACTAAAATAAAGTTGGTCGGCCAGTGTGTAGAATAAGACATGGGTGGTTAGTCCACTGTGTGTAGAATAAGACATGGGTGGTTAGTCCACTGTGTGTAGAATAAGACATGGGTGGTTAGTTCACTGTGTGCAGAATAAGACATGGGTGGTTAGTCCACTGTGTGTAGAATAAGACATGGGTGGTTAGTTCACTGTGTGCAGAATAAGACATGGGTGGTTAGTTCACTGTGTGCAGAATAAGACATGGGTGGTTAGTTCACTGTGTGCAGAATAAGACATGGGTGGTTAGTCCACTGTGTGTAGAATAAGACATGGGTGGTTAGTTCACTGTGTGCAGAATAAGACATGGGTGGTTAGTTCACTGTGTGCAGAATAAGACATGGGTGGTTAGTTCACTGTGTGCAGAATAAGACATGGGTGGTTAGTTCACTGTGTGCAGAATAAGACATGGGTGGTTAGTTCACTGTGTGCAGAATAAGACATGGGTGGTTAGTTCACTGTGTGCAGAATAAGACATGGGTGGTTAGTTCACTGTGTGCAGAATAAGACATGGGTGGTTAGTCCACTGTGTGTAGAATAAGACATGGGTGGTTAGTTCACTGTGTGCAGAATAAGACATGGGTGGTTAGTTCACTGTGTGCAGAATAAGACATGGGTGGTTAGTTCACTGTGTGCAGAATAAGACATGGGTGGTTAGTTCACTGTGTGCAGAATAAGACATGGGTGATTAGTTCACTGTGTAAAAGCATACATGAAGACCTTTATAATAAATCAAGGTTCTAGGTTAATGGAATTAGAAGAAAGGTAGTTTCTGGACACCATTTTCAGGCATACTTTTCACAGGCCAGTGTCGTGGACTGGTTCGGTCCATTAGCAAACCACTCTATTCATTTTGAAACATGAGAAGATGCTCAAGCCATCCTCTGCAGCACACACCAAAATAGGCAGCCCACTGAGATGAGGAGAGTCGTTAGCTGCTCCTAGATGCTGGGAAATGGTTTCCAGACTAGTGTGAAGGGATACCGTAGCGCTACATGTAGCACAGATAACAGGTCCAAAGGTCGGGGTGACATCACAAAGGACCATCAAGATAAAATATTGTTCCATCTCCATAATGAAGAGGGTGTCAGCCCAAACTCGGCACGGTCTGTGTAAACTCAAACCCCCCATGAAAGATAGCTTTCTGTTTAAAGCAGTGCCGGATTTTTTCTTTACATTTTTCTTTTATTTTGAATTTAACATTTATTTAACCAGGCAAGTCAGTTAAGAACAAATTCTTATTTTACAATGACGGCCTACCGGGGAACAGTGGGGTTAACTGCCTTGTTTTCAGGGGCAGGATGGCAGATTTTTACCTTGTCAGCTCGGAGATTCGATCCAGCAACCTTTCAGTTACTGGCCCAACGCTCTAACCACTAAGTTTACCTGCCGCCCAGGGATAATTTTCATAAAGCTTTCCAGAGTGGATTCAATTTAGCCTTTTATATCATAATAAAAACAAGGACTGGGGGGGTCTGATCAATGATCAGCACTTCTAGTCTGTGATGGTTTGTGATGAGTGGATAGCCTGGTTGAACCAGTCTGATGAGTGGATAGCCTGGTTGAACCAGTCTGATGAGTGAATAGCCTGGTTGAACCAGTCTGATGAGTGGATAGCCTGGTTGAACCAGTCTGATGAGTGTATAGCCTGGTTGAACCAGTCTGATGAGTGGATAGCCTGGTTGAACCAGTCTGATGAGTGGATAGTCTGGTTGAACCAGTCTGATGAGTGGATAGCCTGGTTGAACCAGTCTGATGAGTGGATAGCCTGGTTGAACCAGAGTCTGATGAGTGGATAGCCTGGTTGAACCAGTCTGATGAGTGGATAGCCTGGTTGAACCAGAGTCTGATGAGTGGATAGCCTGGTTGAACCAGTCTGATGAGTGGATAGTCTGGTTGAACCAGTCTGATGAGTGGATAGCCTGGTTGAACCAGTCTGATGAGTGGATAGCCTGGTTGAACCAGTCTGATGAGTGGATAGCCTGGTTGAACCAGTCTGATGAGTGGATAGCCTGGTTGAACCAGTCTGATGAGTGGATAGCCTGGTTGAACCAGTCTGATGAGTGGATAGCCTGGTTGAACCAGAGTCTGATGAGTGGATAGCCTGGTTGAACCACAGTCTGATGAGTGGATAGCCTGGTTGAACCAGAGTCTGATGAGTGGACAGCCTGGTTGAACCAGTCTGATGAGTGGATAGCCTGGTTGAACCAGAGTCTGATGAGTGGATAGCCTGGTTGAACCAGTCTGATGAGTGGATAGCCTGGTTGAACCAGTCTGATGAGTGGATAGCCTGGTTGAACCAGAGTCTGATGAGTGGATAGCCTGGTTGAACCAGTCTGATGAGTGGATAGCCTGGTTGAACCAGAGTCTGATGAGTGGATAGCCTGGTTGAACCAGTCTGATGAGTGGATAGTCTGGTTGAACCAGTCTGATGAGTGGATAGCCTGGTTGAACCAGTCTGATGAGTGGATAGCCTGGTTGAACCAGTCTGATGAGTGGATAGCCTGGTTGAACCAGTCTGATGAGTGGATAGCCTGGTTGAACCAGTCTGATGAGTGGATAGCCTGGTTGAACCAGTCTGATGAGTGGATAGCCTGGTTGAACCAGAGTCTGATGAGTGGATAGCCTGGTTGAACCACAGTCTGATGAGTGGATAGCCTGGTTGAACCAGAGTCTGATGAGTGGACAGCCTGGTTGAACCAGTCTGATGAGTGGATAGCCTGGTTGAACCAGAGTCTGATGAGTGGATAGCCTGGTTGAACCAGTCTGATGAGTGGATAGCCTGGTTGAACCAGTCTGATGAGTGGATAGCCTAGTTGAACCAGTCTGATGAGTGGATAGCCTAGTTGAACCAGTCTGATGAGTGGATAGCCTGGTTGAACCACAGTCTGAACACAATCAAGCACCCCATTTACTCTGGTGTTAGGCTGTGCTAGAGAGCATTTACTCTGGTGTTAGGCTGCGCTAGAGAGCATCGTCTTCATTCTGAGAGTTGGGAATTACTGAATTATTTGGACAAATACATTGAATCCTTTGGTTTCACCCAGATACAGATCCAGGATCAGCATCCCGTGGGGAAAAAACCCAAAACGTCATCCTTCACATTACACCCTTAAGATCACATGTAAGAATCACTACTAAACACAGTCCAGACCAAACAGTGTCATGAACAACTAATAAAAAAAAGTGTGTTTTTCACTTTAATGTTTGCGTAACATCCAGACAAGTGTCTTCAGTGCAGCTAGAAGGTGCAGAACAGACATTATAAACCAGTGCAGTTTTAAAGTGTGATTGGGGCAGAGTCACACACAGTTTGAAATGGTGCACTACTTTTGACCAGAGCCCTATGGACCCCTAATCCCTACATAGTGCACTACTTTAGACCAAGGGGCCCACAGAACTCTGGCCAAAAGCAATGTACTATATACAGTGAGGGAAAAAAGTATTTGATCCCCTGCTGATTTTGTACATTTGGCCACTGACAAAGAAATGATCAGTCTATAATTTTTATGGTAGGTTTATTTGAACAGTGAGAGACAGAATAACAACAAAGAAATCCAGAAAAACGCATGTCAAAAATGTTATAAATTGATTTGCATTTTAATGAGGGAAATAAGTGTTTGACCCCTCTGCAAAACATGACTTAGTACTTGGTGGCAAAACCCTTGTTGGCAATCACAGAGGTCAGACGTTTCTTGTAGTTGGCCACCAGGTTTGCACACATCTCAGGAGGGATTTTGTCCCACTCCTCTTTGCAGATCTGCTCCAAGTCATTAAGGTTTCGAGGCTGACGTTTGGCAACTCGAACCTTCAGCTCCGTCCACAGATTTTTTATGGGATTCAAATCAAATCAAATGTATTTATGAAGCACTTCTTACATCAGCTGACATCTCAAAGTGCTGTACAGAAACCCAGCCTAAAACTCCAAACAGCAAGCAATGCAGGTGTAGAAGCACGGTGGCTAGGAAAAACTCCCTAGAAAGGCCAAAACCTAGGAAGAAACCTAGAGAGGAACCAGGCTATGAGGGGTGGCCAGTCCTCTTCTGGCTGTGCCAGGTGGAGATTATAACAGAACATGGCCAAGATGTTCAAATGTTCATAAATGACCAGCATGGTCAAATAATAATAATCACAGTTGTCGAGGGTGCAACAAGTCAGCACCTCAAGAGTAAATGTCAGTTGGCTTTTCATAGCCGATCATTGAGAGTATCTCTACCGCTCCTGCTATATCTAGAGAGTTGAAAACAGCAGGTCTGGGACAGGTAACACGTCCGGTGAACAGGTCAGGGTTCCATAGCCGCAGGCAGAACAGTTGAAACTGGAGCAGCAGCACGGCCAGGTGGACTGGGGCAGGCAAGTAATCATCATGTCAAGTAGTCCTGAGGCATGGTCCTAGGGCTCAGGTCCTCTGAGAGAAAGAGAGAATTAAGGTCTGGAGACTGGCTAGGCCACTCCAGGACCTTAATGTGCTTCTTCTTGAGCCACTCCTTTATTGGCTTGTCATGCTGGAATACCCATCCACGACCCATTTTCAATGCCCTGGCTGAGGGAAGGAGATTCTCACCCAAGATTTGACGGTACATGGCCCCGTCCATCGTCCCTTTGATGCAGTGAAGTTGTCCTGTCCCCTTAGCAGAAAAACACCCCCAAAGCATAATGTTTCCACCTTCATGTTTGACGGTGGAGATGGTGTTCTTGGGGTCATAGGCAGCATTCCTCTTCCTCCAAACACGGCGAGTTGAGTTGATGCCAAAGAGCTCCATTTTGGTCTCATCTGACCACAACACTTTCACCCAGTTGTCCTCTGAATCATTCAGATGTTCATTGGCAAACTTCAGACGGGCATGTATATGTGCTTTCTTGAGCAGGGGGACCTTGCGGGCGCTGAACGATTTCAGTCCTTCACCGCGTAGTGTGTAACCAATTGTTTTCTTGGTGACTATGGTCCCAGCTGCCTTGAGATCATTGACAAGATCCTCCCGTGTAGTTCTGGGCTGATTCCTCACCGTTCTCATGATCATTGCAACTCCACGAGGTGAGATCTTGCATGGAGCCCCAGGCCGAGGGAGATTGACAGTTCTTTTGTGTTTCTTCCATTTGCGAATAATCGCACCAAATGTTGTCACCTTCTCACCAAGCTGCTTGGCGATGGTCTTGTAGCCCATTCCAGCCTTGTGTAGGTCTACAATCTTGTCCCTGACATCCTTGGAGAGCTCTTTGGTCTTGGCCATGGTGGAGAGTTTGGAATCTGATTGATTGCTTCTGTGGACAGGTGTCTTTTATACAGGTAACAAGCTGAGATTAGGAGCACTCCCTTTAAGAGTGTGCTCCTAATCTCAGCTCGTTACCTGTATAAAAGACACCTGGGAGCCAGAAATCTTTCTGATTGAGAGGGGGTCAAATAGTTATTTCCCTCATTAAAATGCAAATCAATTTATAACATTTTTGACATGCGTTTTTCTGGTTTTTTTTGTTATTATTCTGTCTCTCACTGTTCAAATAAACCTACCATTAAAATTATAGACTGATCATTTCTTTGTCAGTGGGCAAACGTACAAAATCAGCAGGGGATCAAATACTTTTTTCCCTCACTGTAAGGCACATGTGAAACACATTCCACAGAGGGCTGATTGCCTGCATGTTTATGCTCCTCCCTTGTACTTGATTGATGAATTAAGGTCCCTAATGAGTTAACTCCCCTCACCTGGTTGTCTAGGTCTTCATTGAAAAAACTAAAACCCACAGACATTAGGCCAGGGGGGGCACGTTTTGCTTTTGCCCCCTCACACTACACAGCTGATTCAAATAATCAACTAATCATCAAGCTTTTGATCACTTGAAATCAGCTGTGTAGTGTTGGGGGGGCAAAAACCAAAAGGTAACCCCTTGGGGTCCTGAGGACTGAGTTTTGGGGAACGCTGCACTAGGCCCCTCCGAGGACTGAGTTTGGGGAACGCTGCACTATGCCCCTCCGAGGACTGAGTTTGGGGGACGCTGCACTAGGCCCCTCCGAGGACTGAGTTTGGGGAACGCTGCACTAGGCCCCTCCGGGGACTGAGTTTGGGGAACGCTGCACTAGGCCCCTCCGAGGACTGAGTTTGGCACCCCTGATTTAGGGAATATGGAGCGCAGACATACTAATGCACTACAGTGGGAAAAATGTCTTTACAGTATTGCTACACCCCTCGCCTGTCCTGACAGCGCAGGTTTCCTGGACCTCGTAGTCCGCTCCCTGAAGAGGCCTGCGAGGGCTGAGTCACCTCTGTATTCAGCGCTCCGTCTCCACCAGTCTTTTGTACTGTTGAGTTGTTAAGCTTCACATCCACACAGCTTTATTAAACATGGTCTTGTTCACTTCCTGAGTTCCTTTCGACTTTCCCCTCTGAACTTTGGCCATTTGAAGTTTGTCTCATGTCCGTTCAACCCTTATAAAGGGAGTGTCAGGGACGACGTCATCATCATTGAGGGAAAACCCGCCCAAAACAACAAAAAAAACAGAAAGAAATGAATTTATATTTGTGATGAGATCCAGTGAGTGAGTTTGTTTGTGTCTGACGGCTGATGTAGCAGCAGCACCTGCTTTCATCTTCATCCCACCACACGCAGACCACTGTGACTATGCTGTCTGTCTCTCTCTCCACTGTCACAAGCAGCCTGGTAACTAGACCAAGGTCTGTATATCCATCTTGTTGTCGTTCGTTCGTTCTTTCTCATTCCCCTCTCTGACAAGCCGTCCATTTTGTTTGTTTCTCTCCCCTCAGGTTTTCCTCAACATCCGACGTGTTTGCCAGGCGTGGAATTTATTGTAGGCCATCTGAAACATGTCCATCAGGTGTCCTGTAAGCTGTGGGAAAGATTCAAAACAAAGAGTTTAAATTATTTCATGTAGGTATAGATGTTTATTAGCGCCTATGTGGAATTATGATGCATTGTCTCATAAGGCATTTTGAAAAAGCTTCCATTGATAACCAGTGAGCTGTGAGAGATTCAAAACAAAGACATCTTATTCTGAGACGAAGAAGAAATTCGTTGGAGCTCTCTCAAGGGGTTAAAGGTTAAACACTCTCTGTAGACTGAGAATGATGTGCTGGAGCTCTCTCAAGGGTTAAAGGTTAAAACAAAAAACACTCAGGATGCAAGGGGCTCTTTATAAAGGTAGATAGTCCATAGTAATATGCACTCAGCGGCAAGTTAATTCGGTACACGACCCTGTTCATGAAAATGGACCTAGCATAGCGCAATGACTGGAAGTCTATGGTTATCTACAAGCATGCTAGTAAATACCCATTGACTTCCAGTCATTTCAGAACACTAGTTAGCATTGGCTCACGAAACAACCTCCAACTTCCTTCATACTGGACACAGAGACATAAAAGGTTTCCATAAGTTCATCTGACTCTGGGTCAGTAGATAAAGGGCCTCATCTGACTCTGGGTCAGTAGATAAAGGGCCTCATCTGACTCTGACTCTCTACCAACTGATCCAGACAGACAGACAGGACCTCTACCAACTGATCCAGACAGACAGGAACTCTACTAACTGATCCACAGACAGACAGGACCTCTACCAACTGATCCACAGGGAGACAGACAGGATCTCTACCAACAGATCCACAGGGAGACAGACAGGATCTCTACCAACAGATCCACAGGGAGACAGACAGGACCTCTACCAACTGATCCATACAGACAGACAGACAGGACCTCTACCAACTGATCCAGACAGACAGACAGGACCTCTACTAACTGATCCACAGACAGACAGGACCTCTACCAACAGATCCAGACAGACAGGACCTCTACTAACTGATCCACAGACAGACAGGACCTCTACCAACTGAGCCACAGACAGACAGGACCTCTACCAACTGATCCACAGACAGACAGACAGGACCTCTACCAACTGATCCACAGGCAGACAGACAGGACCTCTACCAACTGATCCACAGGCAGACAGACAGGACCTCTACCAACTGATCCACAGGCAGACAGACAGGACCTCTACCAACTGATCCACAGGCAGACAGGACCTCTACCAACTGAGCCACAGACAGACAGACAGGACCTCTACCAACTGATCCACAGACAGACAGGACCTCTACCAACTGATCCACAGACAGACAGGACCTCTACCAACTGATCCAGACAGACAGACAGGACCTCTACCAACGTATCCAGACAGACAGACAGGACCTCTACCAACTGATCCAGACACACAGGACCTCTACCAACTGATCCAGACAGACAGGACCTCTACCAACTGATCTTGACAGACAGACAGGACCTCTACCAACTGATCCAGACAGACAGACATGACCTCTACTAACTGATCCACAGACAGACAAGACCTCTACCAACTGATCCAGACAGACAGACAGGCCCTCTACCAACTGATCCACAGACAGACAGGACCTCTACCAACTGATCCAGACAGACAGACAGGACCTCTACCAACTGATCCAGACAGAGAGACAGGACCTCTACCAACTGATCCAGACAGACAGACAGGACCTCTACCAACTGATCCACAGACAGACAGGACCTCTACCAACTGATCCACAGACAGACAGGACCTCTAACAACTGATCCAAAGACAGACAGGACCTCTACCAACTGATCCAGACAGACAGACAAGACCTCTACCAACTGATCCAGACAGACAGACAGGACCTCTACCAACTGATCCAGACAGACAGGACCTCTACCAACTGATCCAGGCAGACAGACAGGACCTCTACCAACTGATCCACAGGCAGACAGACAGGACCTCTACCAACTGATCCAGGCAGACAGACAGGACCTCTACTAACTGATCCGCAGACAGACAGGACCTCTACCAACTGATCCAGGCAGACAGACAGGACCTCTACTAACTGATCCGCAGACAGACAGGACCTCTACCAACTGATCCAGACAGACAGGACCTCTACCAACTGATCCACAGACAGACAGGACCTCTACCAACTGATCCACAGACAGACAGGACCTCTACCAACTGATCCACAGAAAGACAGGACCTCTACCAACTGATCCAGACAGACAGGACCTCTACCAACTGATCCAGACAGACAGACAGGACCTCTACCAATTGATCCAGACAGACAGACAAGACCTCTACCAACTGATCCAGACAGACAGGACCTCTACCAACTGATCCACAGACAGACAGGACCTCCACCAACTGATCCACAGGCAGACAGACAGGACCTCTACCAACTGATCCACAGGCAGACAGACAGGACCTCTACCAACTGATCCACAGGCAGACAGACAGGACCTCTCCCAACTGATCCACAGGCAAACAGACAGGACCTCTACCAACTGATCCAGACAGACAGACAGGACCTCTACCAACTGATCCAGACAGACAGACAGGACCTCTACCAACTGATCCAGACAGACAGACAGGACCTCTACCAACTGATCCACAGGCAGACAGACAGGACCTCTACCAACTGATCCAGACAGACAGACAGGACCTCTACCAACTGATCCAGACAGACAGACAGGACCTCTACCAACTGATCCACAGACAGACAGGACCTCTACCAAATGATCCAGACAGACAGGACCTCTACCAACTGATCCACAGACAGACAGGACCTCTACCAACTGAGCCACAGACAGACAGGACCTCTACCAACTGAGCCACAGACAGACAGACAGGACCTCTACCAACTGATCCACAGACAGACAGGACCTCTACCAACTGAGCCACAGACAGACAGACAGGACCTCTACCAACTGATCCACAGACAGACAGGACCTCTACCAACTGATCCAGACAGACAGACAGGACCTCTACCAACTGATCCAGACAGACAGACAGGATCTCTACCAACTGATCCAGACAGACAGGACCTCTACCAACTGATCCAGACAGACAGGACCTCTACCAACTGATCCAGACAGACAGACAGGACCTCTACCAACTGATCCACAGACAGACAGGACCTCTACCAACTGATCCACAGACAGACAGGACCTCTACCAACTGATCCACAGACAGACAGGACCTCTACCAACTGATCCAGGCAGACAGACAGGACCTCTACCAACTGATCCAGGCAGACAGACAGGACCTCTACCAAATGATCCACAGGCAGACAGACAGGACCTCTACCAACTGATCCAGGCAGACAGACAGGACCTCTACTAACTGATCCAGGCAGACAGACAGGACCTCTACCAACTGATCCAGACAGACAGACAGGACCTCTACCAACTGATCCAGGCAGACAGACAGGACCTCTACTAACTGATCCACAGACAGACAGGACCTCTACCAACTGATCCACAGACAGGACCTCTACCAACTGATCCACAGACAGGACCTCTACCAACTGATCCAGACAGACAGACAGGACCTCTACCAACTGATCCACAGACAGACAGGACCTCTACCAACTGATCCACAGACAGACAGGACCTCTACCAACTGATCCACAGACAGACAGGACCTCTACCAACTGATCCACAGACAGGACCTCTACCAACTGATCCACAGGGAGACAGACAGGATCTCTACCAACTGATCCACAGGCAGACAGACAGGACCTCTACCAACTGATCCACAGGCAGACAGACAGGACCTCTACCAACTGATCCAGACAGACAGACAGGACCTCTACCAACTGATCCAGACAGACAGACAGGACCTCTACCAACTGATCCAGACAGACAGGACCTCTACCAACTGATCCACAGACAGACAGGACTTCTACCAACTGATCCACAGACAGACAGGACCTCTACCAACTGATCCACAGACAGACAGGACCTCTACCAACTGATCCACAGACAGACAGGACCTCTACCAACTGAGCCACAGACAGACAGACAGGACCTCTACCAACTGATCCACAGACAGACAGGACCTCTACCAACTGATCCAGACAGACAGACAGGACGCCTACCAACTGATCCAGACAGACAGACAGGACCTCTACCAACTGATCCAGACAGACAGACAGACAGGACCTCTACCAACTGATCCAGACAGACAGAAAGACAGGACCTCTACCAACTGATCCAGACAGACAGGACCTCTACCAACTGATCTTGACAGACAGACAGGACCTCTACCAACTGATCTTGACAGACAGACAGGACCTCTACCAACTGATCTTGACAGACAGACAGGACCTCTACCAACTGATCCAGGCAGGCAGACAGGACCTCTACCAACTGATCCAGACAGACAGGACCTCTACCAACTGATCCAGACAGACAGGACCTCTACCAACTGATCCACAGACAGACAGACAGGACCTCTACCAACTGATCCAGGCAGACAGACAGACAGACAGACAGGACCTCTACCAACTGATCCAGGCAGACAGACAGACAGGACCTCTACCAACTGATCCAGGCAGACAGACAGGACCTCTACTAACTGATCCACAGACAGACAGGACCTCTACCAACTGATCCAGACAGACAGGACCTCTACCAACTGATCCACAGACAGACAGGACCTCTACCAACTGATCCACAGACAGACAGGACCTCTACCAACTGATCCACAGACAGACAGGACCTCTACCAACTGATCCACAGACAGACAGGACCTCTACCAACTGATCCGCAGACAGACAGGACCTCTACCAACTGATCCAGGCAGACAGACAGGACCTCTACCAACTGATCCACAGACAGACAGGACCTCTACCAACTGATCCACAGACAGACAGGACCTCTACCAACTGATCCACAGACAGACAGGACCTCTACCAACTGATCCAGGCAGACAGACAGACAGGACCTCTACCAACTGATCCACAGACAGACAGGACCTCTACCAACTGATCCACAGACAGGACCTCTACCAACTGATCCAGACAGACAGACAGGACCTCTACCAACTGATCCAGACAGACAGGACCTCTACCAACTGATCCACAGACAGACAGGACCTCTACCAACTGATCCACAGACAGACAGGACCCCTACCAACTGATCCAGGCAGACAGACAGACAGGACCTCTACCAACTGAGCCACAGACAGACAGGACCTCCCTATAGCAATTGGAGACAATTTATTCTAGAAGGTATCATCCTATTAACACTAAGGAATGGGTCTACGTCGGGCCTTACGTTAGGACTGAGGTACTGGCGCTGAATCTTCTCCTGGAAGGGGCGGAGCTTTGTCATCTGGAATCTCTCCAGGTTAGACCTCATCTTCACCAGCTGACAGGAGAGAAGACATGTTAAAAGTTACCCAACTTTTATCAAACCCAGGTGGTACTTTTCCTACAGAGACATTTTCAAACGTCACGTTTGACCGATGCCCCGCAGCAGAAACCTCTGTAAGCAGGATAGCTAACACTGATGTCGAGACCTTGACATACTGAACAGTGAGTGATGACCGTGAAAGCCATCAGTCTCGCGTGTTATGTTCAACGAGTGTAACGTTCTACTAGCTCTACTCGCGATACTTATCTTGCCTCGATCGGCTTGCTAACTAATCAATCCCTCTGACGACACAGCGATGTTGTAGAATATAACCACCTGTTTACCAAAAACAGTGGCGGGTGACACGCTTCGTTATTGTTTGAGCTGCAGATTGCCCCTTTAAGGAGTAGTCACCTTCTCTTCCAGGAAAGGTGTGTTGACAGGAAAACAAGACCAGAAGTGTCTCAGCAGCTCCCCAGCAGCCGTGTACAGATGCTTCAGCTCACCCTGAATGTCGGTGGGGACCATCTCTGTAACCAAGGAAACAGAACCAATAGAACTAAGCAATAAGTAACAAGGGACAGGGGCTATACTGTAGCACGACTACAGTCACAGGTGTTACGTTCCCCAGTTTCTGTGTTGTCACAGGTAAGAGGCAGGGGCTATACTGTAGCACAACTACAGTCACAGGTAAGAGGCAGGGGCTATACTGTAGCACGACTATAGTCACAGGTAAGAGGCAGGGGCTATACTGTAGCACGGCTATAGTCACAGGTAAGAGGCAGGGGCTATACTGTAGCATGACTATAGTCACAGGTAAGAGGCATCGCTATACTGTAGCACGACTACAGTCACAGGTAAGAGGCAGGGCTATACTGTAGCATGACTACATTCACAGGTAAGAGGCAGGGGCTGTACTGTAGCACGACTATAGTCACAGGTAAGAGGCAGGGGCTATACTGTAGCACGACTATAGTCACAGGTAAGAGGCAGGGGCTATACTGTAGCACAACTATAGTCACAGGTAAGAGGCAGGGCTATAGCACACCTACAGTCACAGGTAAGAGGCAGGGGCTATACTGTAGCATGACTACAGTCACAGGTAAGAGGCAGGGGCTATGCTGTAGCACGACTACAGTCACAGGTAAGAGGCAGGGGCTATACTGTAGCACGACTACAGTCACAGGTAAGAGGCAGGGGCTATACTGTAGCACGACTACAGTCACAGGTAAGAGGCAGGGGCTATACTGTAGCACGACTATAGTCACAGGTAAGAGGCAGGGCTATAGCACACCTACAGTCACAGGTAAGAGGCAGGGCTATAGCACACCTACAGTCACAGGTAAGAGGCAGGGGCTATACTGTAGCATGACTACAGTCACAGGTAAGAAGTAGGGGCTATACTGTAGCACGACTATAGTCACAGGTAAGAGGCAGGGGCTATACTGTAGCACGACTACAGTCACAGGTAAGAGGCAGGGGCTATACTGTAGCACGACTGCAGTCACAGGTAAGAGGCAGGGGCTATACTGTAGCACGACTATAGTCACAGGTAAGAGGCAGGGGCTATACTGTAGCACAACTATAGTCACAGGTAAGAGGCAGGGCTATAGCACACCTACAGTCACAGGTAAGAGGCAGGGGCTATACTGTAGCATGACTACAGTCACAGGTAAGAGGCAGGGGCTATGCTGTAGCACGACTACAGTCACAGGTAAGAGGCAGGGGCTATACTGTAGCACAACTACAGTCACAGGTAAGAGGCAGGGGCTATACTGTAGCACGACTACAGTCACAGGTAAGAGGCAGGGGCTATACTGTAGCACAACTATAGTCACAGGTAAGAGGCAGGGCTATAATGTATCATGAATATACAGGTTTTTAAGAAAGAATTCAGACCCCTTTATTTTGTCCACATTGTTACAGCTTTATTCTAAAATTGATTAAGTAAAAAAAATGTCCTCATCAAGCTACACACAATACCCCATAATGACAAAGTGAAAACTATTTTTTTTTAATAAAAAAACTGAAATACCTTATTTACATAAGTATTCAGACCCTTTGCTATTGAACTCCGGTGCATCCTGTTTCCATTGATCATCCTTGAGATGTTTCTACAACTTGATTGGAGTCCACCTGTGGTAAATTCAATTGATTGGACCTGATAAGGTCCCACAGTTGATAGTGCATGTCAGAGAAAAAACCAAGCCATGAGGTCGAAGGAATTGTCTGTAGAGCTCCAAGACAGGATTGTGTCGAGGCGCAGATCTGGGGAAGGGTACCAAAACATGTCTGCAGCATTGAAGGTCCCCAAGAACACAGTGGCCTCCATCATTCTTAAATGGAAGAAGTTTGGAACCACCAAGATTCTTCCTAGATGTGGACGCCCGGCCAAACTGAGCAAGCGGGGGAGCAGGGCCTTGGTCAGGGAGGTGACCAAGAACCTGATGGTCACTCTGACAGAGCTCCAGAGTTCCTCTGTGGAGATAGAAGCTTCCAGAAGGACAACCATCTCTGCAGCACTCCACCAATCAGGCCTTTATAGTACAGTGGCCAGACGGAAGCTACTCCTCAGTAAAAGGTACATGACAGCCCACTTGGAGTTTGCCAAAAGGCACCTGAAGGACTCTCAGACCATGAGAAACAATATTCTCTGGTCTGATGAAACCAAGATCGAACACTTTGGCCTGAATGCCAAGTGTCACGTCTGGAGGAAACCTGGCACCATCCCTACGGTGAAACATGGTGGTGGCAGCATCATGCTGTGGGGATGTTTTTCAGAGGCAGGATTGTCAGGATCGAGGGAAGATGAACGGAGCAAAGTACAGAGAGATCCTTGATGAAAACCTTTTCCAGAGCGCTCAGGACCTCAAACTGGGGTGAAGGTTCACCTTCCAACAGGACAACGACACTAAGCACACAGCCAAGACAGAGCAGGAGTGGCTTCAGGACAGGTCTCAATGTCCTTGAGTGGCCCAGCCAGAGCCCGGACTTGAACCCAATCGAACATCTCTGGAGAGACCTGAAAATAGCTGTTCAGCGACGCTCCCCATCCAACCTGACAGAGTTTGAGAGGATCTGCAGAGAAGAATGGGAGGAACTCCCCAAATACAGCTGTGCCAAGCTTGTAGAGTCATACCCAAGAAGACTCAATGCTGTAATCACTGCCAAAGGTGCTTCAACAAAGTACTGAGTAAAGTGTCTGAATACTTATGTAAATGTGATATCACTTTTTTTTTATACATTTGCAAAAAATTATACAAACCTGCTTTTTCTTTGTCATTATGGGGTATTGTGTGTAGATTGAAGAGATTATTATATGTTTTTTAATCCATTTTATAATAAGGCTGTAACGTAACAAAATGTGGAAAAAGTGAAATGGTCTGAATACTTTCTGAATGCACCGTAGTAGTCACAGGTAAATGGCGTTGTTCGGCCCGACGCGAAGCTCGTCCAATCAGCATTCAGGATCCAAACAACTTGTTTCATAATAATAATAATAGAAACCATTTGGGTTGATGACTGACTAAGTACACTGAGAAAACCTAACATTTTCCCACCAAGCTATAAAACACAAATGAAGCGAGATTTCAAATGTATTCATTAGATGAATAAACGTGAACTTAATGACATCAGTAAACTCACGGTTAATGGCTTGCTGTGCTCCTGCCTGCATGAGAACGCCCCCTGGGGAGAGGGCAGTGATGGCAGAACTGGCTGTACTGCTGGACATCACCTGTAAAGGGAGGTTCACTGTTTAAGAAGGTCATACCAAGGATAATTTAGCTGTTTGATAGAATTTTAAGACCCCCTTGAAGTATTAACAACATTTTGTGGGCCTTACTGCTATTAGCCGATACAAACGCATTGAATAACAGATTCACTTTATGGAACAACAGATAGTCCCCCTCCAAACAATCTAAAGGAAGTTTGTTCTGAAGTGTCTGTCCTATATCTGAGAGATCAGGAAACAGTTGTTAAATATTTTTTTTACATGTATTTAACTGCTTATTTTTGGCACTAAACTATCTCCATATATGATTCTATTCATTTTTTTCAACTAGTACCGGGGGACCTTCAGATGAGTCTTGTGAGGCCAGTGGGCGTCCTAGAGCAAAATAACTGAGATTCTCACGTTTCCACAGAGGTGTCACATTAGTGTGTTGCCCAAACCGTTCGGACGCTACAGACAGAAGTTCGCAGATCGGCAGACCCGACTTCAGATGAGTCCCAGGAAGCTTGTGAGGGTCGTCGAGCAAAACAGAGACACTTAACCTCTCTTGGGTAGGGGGCAGTATTTTGACGTCCAGATGAAAAGCGTACCCAGAGTAAACTGCCTGCTACTCAGGCCCAGAAGCTAGGATATGCATATAATTAGTAGATTTGGATAGAAAACACTCTGAAGTTTCTAAAACTGTTTGAATGATGTCTGTGGGTATAACATAACTCAAATGGCAGGCAAAAACCTGAGAAACATCAACCAGGAAGTGTGGAAATCTGAGGTTTGTAGTTTTTCAATTGATTATCTATCCAATATACAGTGTCTATGCGGTCATATTGCACTTCCTAAGGCATCCACTAGATGTCAACAGTCTTTAGAACGTTGTTTCAGGCTTCTACTGTGAATGGGGAGAGAATAAGAGCTGTTTGAGTCAGGTGCCTGCCAGTCGGCCATTATTTTAGTTACGCGTGCGGCCATGAGCACGAGCTCAGTTCTCTTTCCTTTATGAAGACAAAGGAATTGTCCGGTTGGAATATTATGGAAGATTTATGATAAAAACATCCTAAAGATTGATTCTACACATCGTTTGACATGTTTCTACAAACTGTAATATAACTTTTTTGACTTTTCGTCTTTAGTGCGTGCACCTTCTGCATTTGGAATAGTGAACCTAACGCGCAAACGAAATGGAGGTATTTGGACATAAAGATGAACTTTATCGAACAAAACAAACATTTATTGTGGAACTGGGATTCCTGGGAGTGCATTCCGATGAAGATCATCAAAGGTAAGTGAATATTTATAATGCTATTTCTGATTTTTGTTGACTCCAACATGGCGGGTATCTCTGTATGGCTTGTTGTTGTTGTCTGAGCGCTGTACTCAGATTATTGCAAAGTGTGCTTTCGCCGAAAAGCTTTTTTGAAATCTGACACAGCGGTTGCATTAAGGAGAAGTTTATCTATAATTCTGTGCATAACACTTGTATCTTTTATCAAAGTTTATGATGAGTATTTCTGTAAATTGATGTGCTCATTCACCGGAGTTTTGAAGGCAAAACATTTCTGAACATTACACGCCAATGTAAAATGTTTTTTTTTATATAAATATGAACTTTATCAAGCAAAACATACATGTCTGGTGTAACATGAAGTTCTATGAGTGCCATCTGATGAAGATCATCAAAGGTTTCTAGCTGTATTTCTGGTTTTTGTGACGCTGGTTTTTGTGATTCTTGGAAAATGACTGTGTGGTTTTTCTAGTCTAGGTGCTGTCCTAACATAATCTAATGCTATGCTTTCGCTGTAAAGCCTTTTTGAAATCAGACACTGTGGTTGGATTAACGAGAAGATTATCTTTAAAATGGTGTATAATACTTGTATGTGTGAGATATTTGAATTATGTGATTTTTGCTGTTTTGAATTTGGCGCTCTGCTATTTCACTGGCTGTTGGCGAGGTGGGACGCTACCGAACCACATACCCCAGAGAGGTTTTTAAGACACTCCTCCTTCTCTCCAAACATCTTATGGTTCCACAGGAAGAGGATAGTAAACCCTTATTACTCCCTTCAGGGGATCTGACCTCACCTCCTGACCTCAGCCCCTCCTTCGCCTAATCCACAGATGTCCATCTGCTTCCCCTATAGCAATCCTTTGGGTATCTAACCAGAGTAAGACAGGGCTTGTAGCTGGCAAGCAGAGTGGTATCTAACCTGAGTAAGGCAGGGCTTGTAGCTGGCTAGCAGAGTCGTATCTAACCTGAGTAAGACAGGGCTTGTAGCTGGCTAGCAGAGTGGTATCTAACCTGAGTAAAACAGGGCTTGTAGCTGGCTAGCAGAGTGCTATCTAACCTGAGTAAGACAGGGCTTGTAGCTGGCTAGCAGAGTGGTATCTAACCTGAGTAAGACAGTGCTTGTAGCTGGCTAGCAGAGTGGTATCTAACCTGAGTAAGACAGGGCTTGTAGCTGGCTAGCAGAGTGCTATCTAACCTGAGTAAGACAGGGCTCGTAGCTGGCTAGCAGAGTGCTATCTAACCTGAGTAAGGCAGGGCTTGTAGCTGGCTATTTCATGCTGTATACAGTTGACAGAGTTGATGATGTCTTGACTGGTGGTGTACTGTTGGGGCAGGAGAGGCACAGGACCATGACAGTACCTGGGGGGGGGAAAGTTGAGGGTTTTAGATACATAAACAAAAGAACCGGAGAGCACACCAGTTACAAAGTATGGTGTCCATAAACAAACACCAGGTAAAGAGCAGAGCAACCACTGTGTTATAGAACCCACCTGTCAGACTTCTTCAGGTTAAGAGTGACTGTCTTCTTCCTGTTTTCTCTGTGAAGGTCCTCATACTCCACGGCCTCTTGTATTCTCACCTGAAATATACCACAGCTGTAAACAACAACGTCACCTGAAATATACCACAGCTGTAAACAACAACGTCACCTGAAATATACCACAGCTGTAAACAACAACGTCGCCTGAAATATACCACAGTTGTAAACAACAACGTCGCCTGAAATATACCACAGTTGTAAACAACAACGTCACCTGAAATATACCACAGTTGTAAACAACAACGTCACCTGAAATATACCACAGTTGTAAACAACAACGTCACCTGAAATATACCACAGTTGTAAACAACAACGTCGCCTGAAATATACCACAGTTGTAAACAACAACGTCACCTGAAATATACCACAGTTGTAAACAACAACGTCACCTGAAATATACCACAGTTGTAAACAACAACGTCACCTGAAATATACCACAGTTGTAAACAACAACGTCACCTGAAATATACCACAGCTGTAACAACAACAACAAAATATACCACAGCTGTAAACAACGTCACCTGAAATATACCACAGTTGTAACAACAACAATAAAAAATATACCACAGCTTAAATAGCAGAAGTGCCAACTCATCTTGGTAAGTGCTTACGGCAGAGTCCTAAAGGTTAAGTGCTTACAGCAGTCCTAAAGGTTAAGTGCTTACAGCAGAGTCCTAAAGGTTAAGTGCTTACAGCAGAGTCCTAAAGGTTAAGTGCTTACAGCAGAGTCATGGGAGAGAGACGAATGCTTTTACTCTGCATCAATGCTGTTAATATATTTATAAACCTCAGCGCTTTATCTTCACCACAGAGATATTATGATACCTTCTTAATTGGAGGTTGGAAGAAGTCCGAGTCCCTTGAGTTTCCATCAGTACTGCTAGTCTCACTGGCCTGATCGTTGGGAACATCCCTAACACAGACAGACAGGTTAACACATAGGTTTGCAGTGAAAGGCTGAGAAAAATCGCTTTTTTTGAGAAAGAATCATCTACTCACGCTTTCTTTCCGGAGCCTGCGGCCAGCACCATGGTACTGTGGTGGTTGAACCTCTTGATGATGGCAGAGTTACTGTTCTCCTTCACTGTCTTGTTAGTGTTGGACGTAGAAGGTGCTGTGGAGTTAGACCCATAACCCTGGACAGAGGACAGTGATTAGTGTTGGCTGTAGAAGGTAGACCCATAACCCTGGACAGAGGACAGTGATTAGTGTTGGCTGTAGAAGGTAGACCCATAACCCTGGAGAGAGGACAGTGTTAGTGTTGGCTGTAGAAGGTTGAGGTAGACCCATAACCCTGGAGAGAGGACAGTGATAGTGTCGGCTGTAGAAGGTAGACCCATAACCCTGGACAGAGGACAGTGATTAGTGTTGGCTGTAGAAGGTTGAGGTAGACCCATAACCCTGGAGAGAGGACAGTGATTAGTGTTGGACGCAGAAGGTTGAGGTAGACCCATAACCCTGGAGAGAGGACAGTGATTAGTGTTGGCTGTAGAAGGTAGACCCATAACCCTGGAGAGAGGACAGTGATTAGTGTTGGCTGTAGAAGGTAGACCCATAACCCTGGAGAGAGGACAGTGATTAGTGTTGGCTGTAGAAGGTAGACCCATAACCCTGGACAGAGGACAGTGATATTGTTGGACGCAGAAGGTTGAGGTAGACCCATAACCCTGGAGAGAGGACAGTGATTAGTATTGGACGCAGAAGGTTGAGGTAGACCCAAAACCCTGGAGAGAGGACAGTGATTAGTGTTGGCTGTAGAAGGTTGAGTTAGACCCATAACCCTGGAGAGAGGACAGTGATAGTGTTGGCTGTAGAAGGTTGAGTTAGACCCATAACCCTGGAGAGAGGACAGTGATTAGTGTTGGCTGTAGAAGGTAGACCCATAACCCTGGAGAGAGGACAGTGATTAGTGTTGGCTGTAGAAGGTAGACCCATAACCCTGGACAGAGGACAGTGATTAGTGTTGGCTGTAGAAGGTTGAGGTAGACCCATAACCCTGGATAGAGGACAGTGATTAGTGTTGGCTGTAGAAGGTTGAGGTAGACCCATAACCCTGGAGAGAGGACAGTGATTAGTGTTGGCTGTAGAAGGTAGACCCATAACCCTGGAGAGAGGACAGTGATTAGTGTTGGCTGTAGAAGGTTGAGGTAGACCCATAACCCTGGAGAGAGGACAGTGATTAGTGTTGGACGCAGAAGGTTGAGTTAGACCCATAACCCTGGAGAGAGGACAGTGATTAGTGTTGGCTGTAGAAGGTTGAGTTAGACCCATAACCCTGGAGAGAGGACAGTGATTAGTGTTGGCTGTAGAAGGTTGAGTTAGACCCATAACCCTGGAGAGAGGACAGTGATAGTGTTGGACGCAGAAGGTTGAGGTAGACCCATAACCCTGGACAGAGGACAGTGATTAGTGTTGGCTGCAGAAGGTTGAGGTAGACCCATAACCCTGTGATATAGTTGAGTTAATGACTTTACCTCAGACACTGATCTAAGGACAGTTTTGTGTTTCCCCCCCTATTGGTTAAGGTTAGATCTGTACCTAGGGGCAACTTTAACCTGGGGCTGACTGACAGGCAGCATTAGGATGAGAATGCTCACAACCTCTCCAATATTCAACAAATTACCACACACTTTCTTGTCCCCAAGGAATACACAGCAGGGTTGTGTTCAGTAGGGCCAAAACGGAACAAAATTTTGTTGCAAAAAGTTTCGCTCTGGTGTGCCCTAATGAACATAACCCTGGTGTAAGGTGCCCGATAACATTACAGTCAAGGAGTGTTCTTCTCACCTCCTCTGACGTCTTGTCCTCAAGTGACAGCAGGTCCAGCATAGGATTCTTCACTCCTTGGACTACCATGGACTTCAAGCCTGCAGAGTAATAACAACAATTATTTTGTATAGCATATTTCACAACTCAAAAGTGCTTAGCTGGGAATTGCCAAAGATCTCACGATATGATATCTCGATACTAAAAAGGTGCAATTCGATATGTATTGTGATTCTATATGTATTGCAATAGTGTGATTTTTATTGCGATTCGATGTTCCAAACATATTGCTCACCATGTCTGCTACAGAGGGGAGAAAGAGAACAACTTTTGATCAGTCGTGTGAATAAACGCTTTAAAAAGAAGATGCTTTGAATGAAAAAATACTGGAGATTTGTGGCAGGTTCAGCTAACTAGCGCAAAAATAATAACGTGATAATGCCAGAGAAGCCGGTATTTGGAGGACATACTGTATTGGCACGGATGCCAAAAAAGCCCCCCCGGCTTTTATTTTTATTTTGATGAATTTATTCATACTATTTCATCCTTCCACGAGATATAGTCGCGACACAAATCTAAAGTTCCTATCCAAACCGGCTGGTCGTTCGTTCTATCGGTTCGGTTGCAAGTCGTTAAGTTTTTGGGTTCTGTATCTATGGACGCGCATCGTTCTAAATGTTCTAAATGTTCCATTGCCATACTGGCTGGCAACGTTCTTATCCCTTGATTGCTAGCTAGCCAACTACGGCTAATTTAGTCATGTAAAAAAAAGTGCGGTCAGAATAACATCAAAGTAGCTGCATTTGCAGCTGTTTTCTAATCCAGGTTGTGACACAACCGGCCGTGATTGGGAGTCCCATAGGGCGGCGAACAATTGGCCCAGCTTTGTCCGGGTTTGTTTGGTGTAGACCGTCATTGTAAATAAGAATTTGTTCTTAACTGACTTGCCTAGTTACATAAAGGTTCAATAAAAAAAACATACATCCATAACAACGAACTAATGAAGTGTGATTTCACCTGCCATAGAAAATTTGCTCTCTCGTCAGGACACTGTTGTTCAGAGGAGCTAGCCAACAACACAGCTATAACACAATCACTTCAAACTGGTAGCAAGACAGCAAACTAGCTTCATTTCATTTAGTTTGACCTGTTTTCTATTCACATCTTTGTATATATATCCATAAAAATTATGCCAGCTGATTCATGATTTCGACTGGCTGAGAAAAGCTGCCTGCCTGTCTGTCTTGTCCCGACTCGTTCAGTACTATGGGACAGCTGGAGATCGGATTTCAATATTGAAACAATGTTGCAAATGTCGGAGAGACAGACAACAAGGTTTATACAAATCTCCACGGTTGAACACAAATGTTAGTCTAAAATAAATTAAGTATTCAGCCGCTTCTCTTTTTCCACATTTTGTTACGTTACAGCCTTATTTTAAAATTGATTAAATAAAAAAAAATCCTCAATCTTCACACAATACCAAAGCGAGAATAGATGTAGTTTTTTTTTTTTGTTGCAAAAAATAAAAATACATAAATACCTTAATTACATAAGTATTCAGACCCTTTGCTATGAGACTTGAAATTGAGCTCAGGTGCATCCTTTTTCCATTGATCATCCTTGAGATGTTTCTACAACTTCATTGGAGTCCACCTGGGGTAAATTCAATTGATTGGACATGATTTGGAAAGGCAAACAGATTTAGAAGGTCCCACAGTTGACAGTGCATGTCAGTACAAAAACCAAGCCATGAGGTCGAAGGAATTGCCCAGGGTTGTGTCGAGGCAAAGATCTGGGGAAGGGTACCAAAAAATGTCTGCAGCATTGAAGGTCCCCAAGAATACAGTGGCCTTCATCATTCTTAAATGGAAGAAGTTTGGAACCACCAAGACTCTTCCTAGAGCTGGACGCCCGTCCAGACAGCAATCGGGGGAGAAGAGCCTGATGATCACTCTGCCAGAGATCCTCTGTGGAGATGGGAGAACCTTCCAGAAGGACAACCATCTCTGCAGCACTCCACCAATCAGGCCTTTATAGTACAGTGGCCAGACGGGAGCCACTCCTTAGAAAAAGACACATGACAGCCCACTTGGAGTTTGCCAAAAGGCACCCAAAGGACTGACCATGAGAAACAAGATTCTCTGGTCTGATGAAACCAAGATTGAACTCTCTGGCCTGAATGCCAAGCTTCACGTCTGGAGCAAACCTGGCACCATCCCGAAAACCTCCTCCAGAGTGCTCAGGACCTAAGACTGGGGCGAAGTTTCACCTTCCAACAGGACAACGACACTAAGCACACAGCCAAGACAACACAGGAGTGGAATGTCCTTGAGTCTCTGAATGTCCTTGAGTGGCCCAGCCAGAGCTGGGTCGAACATCTCAGGAGAGACCTGAAAATAGCTGTGCAGTGACGCTCCCAAACCAACCTAACAGAGCTTGAGAGGATCTGCAGATTTTATTTTATTAGCCAATGCAATGACTCAAAGCACCCAAAGCCCCTGCCTGCACAAATAATAGTCTTTAAGTCCTCATTTGGACTAATCTTCCAAGAGTCCTTAAACATTAAAACACAATTTATAATACGATCACATTTTCACATATAACAGTGTGTTCACTGTTACAAACATTTGTATTTGTTTATTTTACCTTTATTTAATTAGGCAAGTCAGTTAAGAACAAATTATTATTTTCAATGACGGCCTAGGAACATACATAATACACTAACATATTGACCGGATAAATACTAGCCTAAAATATAGATTGATTCTTCATCGGCCATAGTCTAGCACAACTTTCCTATGTATTATATTTAAATGGTTTTAAAGTATTGTTTACATTTATATATTGAAAGGTTTCTGGTTTGCTCAGATAAATTATTCAATTTCTTTATTGCTCTAAATCGAAATCTTTCATTTGCCTATTTCTCTTTTCTGTCTGGTAACACATAGATTGCGGACAATCTATTCCTAGTATTTACTGAATGACTGTCTCTTACCAACTGAATACTGTTGTGAATAGAGTTTGGCTGTTTTAAATGGTGTATATTATGAAATAAAATAAGCATGTTTTTTTTTCAACTATCTTGTCGATTGATGACCAATCAAGAGCAATGAGCATGACTACAACAGAAGAACCATATCTCCACCTTAGAACAATCCTTGCTGCTTTGTTCTGTGCAATCTGCAGCCTCTTAATGTCACTTGCTGATGCATTTCCCAAGACCACAGAACAATAGTTCACCTGACTCCCAATTAATGCTTGGGTTACTTGCTTAAGAATCTTTTCCTGGTAAATATTTAGCTATCCTTCTGATCATGCATGCAGTTATTTTTTAATTTTTTACATAGATTAGTTATTTGAGACAACCCTGATAAGCAGTTATCTAGCTGCACTCCCAATAGTTTGGTTTCTGCCACTTCTTCAATTTGTACTCCCCCCATACTTAATTGTATCCCATGCTATATTGGCCTTATCCTGGTTTTCTTGGTGTTTAAAACAAGTTTGTTCCGACAAACCCACTCCCTGATATTTTCCAAATCTACTTGTAGAGCTTGCTGTACAGTGGTGTGTGAAAGTATTCACCCTCCTTGGCATTTTTTCCTATTTTGTTGCCTTACAACCTGGAATTCAAATTCATTTTTGGGGGGCTTGTATCATTTGGTTTACACAACATGCCTATCACTTTGAAGATGCAAAATATTTATTATTGTGAAACAAACAAGAAAGAAGACAAAAACTTTACTTGAGCGTGCATAACTATTCACCCCCCCAAAGCCAATACTTTGTAGAGCCACCTTTTGCAGCAATTACAGCTGCATGTCTCTTGGGGTATGTCTCTATAAGCTTGGCACATCTAGCCACTGGGATTTCTGCCCATTCTTCAAGGCAAAACTGCTCCAGCTCCTTCAAGTTGGATGGGTTCTACTGGTGTACAGCAATCTTTAAGTCATACCACATATTCTCAATTGGATTGAGGTCTGGGCTTTGACTAGGCCATTCCAATACATTTAAATGTTTCCCCATAAACCAGTCGAGTATTGCTTTAGCAGTATGCTTAGGGTCATTGTCCTGCTGGAAGGTGAACCTCCGTCCCAGTCTCAAATCTCTAGAAGACTGAAACAGGTTTCCCTCAAGAATGTCCCTGTATTTAGCATCATCCATCATTCCTTCAATTCTTACCAGTTTCCCAGTCCCTGCCGATGAAAAACATCCCCACAGCATGATGCTGCCTCCACCATGCTTCACTGTGGGGATGGTGTTGTCATGACGTTGCCCTGTTGGGGGAGGTTTATGACCCCCATAAATACCTTTCCCTCTTTCCTCTCTCTCTACTCTACAGATGTGACTCTTGGAAAGCCTTTGTTAACATAGAGAGAGTCTGAAAACATCAAAAGGGTGGGGACCAGAACCATATTTCGGTAATCCAACCAGGTGAAAATATGCGTTGGTACTTAAAGAATATGATATCAGATCAGTTGTCATCTGAGACATTATTACTGATGATAGGATGACAGAATCTTGGAAAGTCTACACATTCTAGTTATCAGATTCACATGGAATTGTTGTGCAATTTAAATGTTTAAATATGAAACTATTTGTGAAAAGATTAAATGTAATTTTAGCTTCTAAATGAGAGAATTGTTTCCATAAGGTAAACTCTGTTCACTCAGTGGCCCCGCCCAAGTGAACAGACATTGGTTGTGAACTATGAAACATGCCCTTCTCTCCCCTACAACATAAGCCCTTTATTTGTGTTCCCGATGACGTGAGGACTGCTGTCCAGACGTTAAAAGGGCTAATGTCAACTACAGAACTAAGCCAACCTCAGTGTGTGCTCAAAGTATGTCAACTTGGTATGAACTTTGAACTCTTATTCACTAAAGAAGTGATACCTCTTAGCCGTTGAGTTAGCAGCAGCAGCTGTAAATGTGGGCTAGGAAAGGACGGACAAAGTATCTCTTCTACCACACGACGACGGTACTACAACGTATCCACTCTACCACCAGACATTCTTCAGAGGACAAGAGATCCCTGCTGGGCAACCCGGCCTTCCATCTACGACCAACCTATTGAAGCGCAGCTCAGAGTAAATATTTCTTGCATTTTCCTTTTCCAAATGGGCGGGTATTTAGAATGCATAAGATTCTGTATTTACGATAGCATAGCTTCACAAGGTCCGATCAGAGACCCTTATCCTTTTGTTCTTCAGTCTTCCCGCGCTTTCATTCAAACCCAACCCCCTTTCTTTTTGTAACCAGCCGTCATATCTGTTCCGTCCGTAAGGGACGTTTTCTTCTATGACATAATTAGTAATGTAAAATCCATCCTGTGTATATGTAATTCTGTGTGATTATTTAGGTATTTAGCAAATAAATAAACCAAATTTTGTATTGCTGATTCAACTTGTTAGCCAGGGTTCGTGAAGATAACCAAGAATTTACGACGTTTAGATGAGACTGAATAATGTGACGATTAATAATTGACTGCTATTGAGGTAAAAGACTACCAGGTATTTAAGAATTTATTCAGAAGATAACAGCTCTATAAACATTCTTTCGTGGTGCCCCGACTTTCTAGTTAATTACATTTACATGATTAGTTTAATCAGGTAATATTAATTACAGAGAAATGATTTTATAGAACAGCATGTCATATCACTTAATGCGGCATAGCAAAGACACGACAGTGTTCTCGAGGTGATGAGAGGTGTTGGGTTTGTGCATTTTCCTTGATGGCCAAAAAGCTCAATTTTAGTCTCATCTGACTAGAATACCTTCTTCCATATGTTTGGGGAGTCTCCCACATGCCTTTTGGTGAACACCAATCTTTCTTTAAGCAATGGCTGTTTTCTGGCCACTCTTCCGTAAAGTCCAGCTCTGTGGAGTGTACGGTTTAATGTGATCCTATGGACAGATACTCCCATCTCCGCTGTGGAGCTTTGCAGCTCCTTCAGGGTTATCTTTGGTCTCTTTGTTGCCTCTCTGATTAATGCCCTCCTTGCCTGGTCCATGAGTTTTGGTGGGCGGCCCTCTCTTGGCAGGTTTGTTGTGGTGCCATATTCTTTCCATTTTTTTATAATGATTTAATGGTGCTCCGTGGGATGTTCGAAGTTTCTGATCATTTTTTTTAACCCAACCCTGATCTATACTTCTCCACAACTTTGTCCCTGACCTGTTTGGAGAGCTCCTAGGTCTTCATGGTGCCGCTTTTTTTGGTGATGTTGCAGACTCTGGGGCCTTTGGGGACAGGTATATATATACACTGATATCATGTGACAGATCATGTGACACTTAGATTGCACACAGGTGGACTTTATTTAACTAATTATGTGACTTCTGAAGGTAATTGGTTGCACCAGATCTTATTTAGGGGCTTCATAGCAAAAGGGGTGAATACATATGTATTCTACATATATTACTCTACAGTCCCGATAAAGCTGGATTAAAATAGCCAGGGAGTCCCGATACAGTTGGATTAAAATAGCCAGGGAGTTACTCTACATTCCCGATACAGTTGGATTAAAATAGCCAGGGAGTTACTCTACAGTCCCGATACAGCTGGATTAAAATAGCCAGGGAGTCCCGATTACAGTCCCGATACAGTTGGATTAAAATAGCCAGGGAGTTACTCTACAGTCCCGATACAGCTGGATTAAAATAGCCAGGGAGTTACTCTACAGTCCCGATACAGCTGGATTAAAATAGCCAGGGAGTCCCGATTTAGTTGCCCGTTGATGTAAAGTTTATCCATCACCATGGAGTCTCGTTGATTCAGACAACGCTTTTCCTTCATGATGGGATAGTTTTTCTTCTCCTTTCATTGATCTCGGTGGGGAAGTGATCTTTCCTTCCAAAATCAGTGTTTCTGAGTTCTCTGCCCCCTGCTTTCCTCCGTTTCCTTTTGTTTAAAATGTTCAAAACAATAATAGCCCATGTCTCAGAGTCCCATTCTGTGGACTCTGGAGATAGTGACATTAGTGCACGACATCTCTGGGCACTCTGGAGATAGTGACATTAGTGCACGACATCTCTGGGCACTCTGGAGATAGTGACATTAGTGCACGACATCTCTGGGCAGTTTCAGTTGAGTTGACATAAAGTTTTGTCCTCACAGCCTCTGCTCATTCTCCGGTATCCCTGAAAACATTAGATTATCCCGCATTGATCGACACTGTACATCAGCAAGGTTTCTTTAAGTTGTTTGTTCTCCCTTTGCACCACCTCCACCTTGCCATGAATAGAGTCTACAGTACCTTTCATCCCTTTGTACCACCTCCACCTTGCTATGAATAGAGTCTACAGTACCTTTCATCCCTTTGTACCACCTCCACCTTGCTATGAATAGAGTCTACAGTACCTTTCATCCCTTTGTACCACCTCCACCTTGCTATGAATAGAGTCTACAGTACCTTTCAGCGCCGTGTTCTCTTTCCTTAGATCAATCTGACGCTGGCTGTATTCTAGACCGGCACATAATGCATTGATGTCCTCTCGTAATATATCCAAGATATCAAGTTTGGCAAGCCTTTCATTGATGGATTTTAACAAGTCAACATCCTTATCAGTAAACCTCTCCCCACGCGCACCCTCTTGCTGCCTGGGGATGGTTTGGTGCCATCGTTGATACCGCTTGGCCAACTTGACTTTGGTTTGTTTTGTTGATTGGTGTTTGTTGTCCTTAACGGCGCTCGAATCCTCCGAAACCAGCGACATGTTTCTTTGAGCTCGTTAAGTGTCTCTTGTCAATGAATCATTCAAGCTCTTCAATGGATTCTGAATCATCCAGTGTGTTTGCAGGCAGAGTAAAACAAAAATAACAAAACAACAGATGTATCTTTCCTGGACATGTAAAGGACGTCAGTAGATACACGCAATCAAAAACATTAATATATTGTGTACTCACTCGTGGTTGGAGGAAGTGCTAGTGTTAAATAAGAGAAACACTGTGGTTTGGTTAGACTTGCTCAACTTCCCTGCTGAAACATCTTATTGGATATCATGAGAAGAATGGAGGAAATGGGAGAAACTCCCCAAATACAAGTGTGCCAAGCTTGTAGCTGTAATCACTGCCAAAAGGTGCTTCAACAAAGTACTGAGTAAAGGGTCTGAATACTTATGTAAATGTGATATGTCAGATTTTTATTTATTTTCAAAAAACAGTTTTTTTTGCTTTGTCAAAACATTTAATCAATTTTAGAATAAGGCTGTAACAAAATTTGGAAAAAGTCAAGGGGTCGGAATACTTTCTGAATGCACTGTAGGTCGTGCACTCTGCAAACCCCGTGTCCACTCTGACAATGACAACAGGAAGACTGGAATAATAATATTGAATGCATTAACATAAATGACCGTAACCAAAAGTAACAAACATTGTAGATTAGAAATGATAGGAATTAAAGGTAAATGTACTCCTGGTGATATATATATATATATATATATATATATATATATATATATATATATATATTGGGGAATTGATATACACTAACAATCAAACACAAACAAATCACACAATGAAGTTAAGAAACAATGAATGTGTACAAATTGGCAAGAGAGAGAGAGAGAGCATTCTGGAGAGAGAAGAGCATTGTGCATCTGGCCGCATGGTCAATCCCACGTCTGCACTGGCCATGAGGCCGTTGGGTGATACGACCTCAGCAGAAGTCAGGACATTCATACGTCTTGCGCTTCACAGGGCAGCGCAGAGCTGCTGTCAAGGAAGTGAGTTTCTGTTTTCTACAGGATGTACCGCCCCCCACCTCCCGTCAACCAATCATGTCAATGTGGAGCTATACAGAGCCCTCTGCATTGTTACAACATTTGGGGGGGCGCATGGCGATACGGTACAGAGCTGCATTTGGCCTCTGCATGTCTGGAGGCTCCACGATTGCGTCACGCCATCCATATGGAGCCTCCGACTGCATTTTCGGATCAAGCATAAATTGGCTTTTAATCTCCACAATGGATTAGTTCACTGAGATAGGCGCACATACATACATACATACATACATACGTACATACGTACATACGTACATACATACGTACATACATACATACATACATACATACATACATACATACATACATACATACATACATACATACAGTACCAGTCAAAAGTATGGACACCTACTCATTCAAGGGTTTCTCTTTATTTTCTACATTGTAGAATAATAGTGATGACATCAAAACTTCAAAAAGTTTCTGTCCAAGTCTGTAATACCAACATGTTTCAAGCAGACCACCGTAGTGCCTGTGCCCAAGAACACTAAGGTAACCTGCCTAAATGACTACCGACCCGTTGCAACACATCCGCCACGCTGATCCTCAACACGGGGACCCCTCAGGGGTGCGTGCTCAGTCCCCTCCTGTACTCCCTGTTCACTCATGACTGCATGGCCAGGCATGACTCCAACACCATCATTAAGTTTGCTGATGACACAAGAGTGGTGGGGCTGATCACTGACAACGATGAGACAGCCTATAGGGAGGGGGTCAGAGACCTGACCATGTGGTGCCAAGACAACAACTTCTCCCTCAACGTGATCAAGACAAAGAAGATGATTGTGGACTACAGGAAAAAGAGGACCGAGCACACCCCATTCTCATCGACGGGGCTGTAGTGGAACAGGTTGAGAGCTTCAAGTTCCTTGGTGTCGACATCACCAACAAACTAACATGGTCCAAACACACCAAGACAGTCGTGAAGAGGGCACGACAAAACCTGTTCCCCCTTAGGAGACTGAAAAGCTTTGGCATGGGTCCTCAACAGCTGCACGAGAGAATCCTGACGGGTTGCATCACTGTCTGGGCACCGCCTGGTATGGCAACTGCTCGGCCTCCGACCGCAAGGCACTACAGAGGGTAGTGCATATGACCCAGTACATCACTGGGGCCAAGCTTCCTGCCATCCAGGACCTCTATACCAGGCGGTGTCAAGAGGAAGGCCCTAGAAATTGTCAGGACTCCAGCCACCCTAGTCATAGACTGTTCTCTCTACTTCCGCACGGCAAGCGGTACCGGAGCTCCAAGTTTAGGTCCAAGAGGCTTCTAAACAGCTTCTACCACCAAGCCATAAGCCTCCTGAATATCTCATCAAATGGCTACCCAGACTATTTGCATTATTTTTGCCCCCCCCCCATTCTGCTGCCTCGACACCGGTGCCCCCGCACATTGACTCTGTACCACTACCCCCTGTATATAGCCCCGCTATTGTTAATTACTGCTGCTCTTTAATTATTTGTTATTCTTATCTCTTACCTTTTTTTGGGGCTATTTTTTAAAAACGGCATTGTTGGTTAAGGGCTCGTAAGTAAGCATTTCACTGTAAGGTCTACACCTGTTGTATTCGGCACATGTGACATATACAATTTGATGTTTTATATTTTAGATTCTTCAAAGTAGCCACCCTACAGCTTTGCAGTCACCTGGAATACATTCCCCAAATTGTTATTTATTTTCTCACCCCAGTATCTTGCACATCATCATCATCTGCATATCTATCACTCCAGGGTTAAATTTTAAAAAAAATTAACAGGTGTGCCTTGTTTAAAGTTAATTTGTGGAATTTCTTTCCTTAATGCGTTTGAACCAATCAGTTGTGTTGTGACAAGGTAGGGTTGGTATACTGAAGATGGTCTTTTACCAAATAGGGCTAAGTCCATATTATGGCATGAAAAGTTAAAATAAGCAAAGAGAAACGTCAGTCCATCATTACTTTAAGACATGAAGGTCAGTCAATACTGAACATTTCAAGAACTTTTAAAGTTTCTTCAAGTGCAGTCGCAAAAACCATCAAGCGCTATGATTTAACTGGCTCTCATGAGGCCAGCCACAGGAAAGGAAGACCCAGAGTTACCTCTGCTGCAGAGGATGAGTTAATTACAAACCAGCCTCAGAAATAGGCAATTAACTGCACCTCAGATAAATGCTTCAGAGTTCAAGTAACCGACACATCTCAACATCAACTGTTCAGAGGAGACTGTGTGAATCAGGTCTTCATGGTCGAATTGCTGCAAACAAAACACTACTAAAGGACACCAATAATAAGAAGAGACTTGCTTGGGCCAAGAAACACAAGCATTGGACATCAGACCAGTAAAAATCTGTCCTTTGGTCTGATGAGTCCAAATTTTTGATTTTTGGTTCCAACCACCGTGTCTTTCTGAGACACAGAGTAGGTGAACGGATGATCTCTGCATGTGTGGTTCCCACCGTGAAGCATGGAGGAGGAGGTGTGATGGTGTTTTGCTGGTGACACGGTCTGTGATTTATTTAGAATTCAAGGCACACTTAACCAGCATGGCTACCACAGCATTCTGCAGCGATACGCTATCCCATCTGGCTTGCACTTAGTGGGATTATCATTATCGTTTTTCAACAGGACAATGACCCAAAACACACCTGTAAGTGTAAGGGCTATTTGATCAAGGAGAGTGATGGAGTGCTGCATCAGATGACCTGGCCCCACAATCACCCGACCTCAACCCAATTGAGATGGTTTGGGATGAGTTGGACTGCAGAGTGAAGGAAAAGCAGCCGACAAGTGCTCAGCATATGTGGGAACTCCTTCAAGAATGTTTGAAAAGCATTCCAGGTGACTACCTCATGAAGCTGTTTGAGAGAATGCCAAGAGTGTGTAAAGCTGTCATCAAGGCAAAGGGTGGCTACTTTGAAGAATCTAAAATATAAAACATTTTTTTGGTTATTACATGATTCCATATGTGTTATTTCATAGTTTTGATGTCTTCACTATTATTCTACAATGTAGAAAATAGTAAAAATAAAGAAAAACCCTAGAATGAGTAGGTGCGTCCAAACTTTTGACTGGTACTGTATATGTGTGTTACTGCTCAACTAAAACAATCTTGGTCGACCAATAGCCTGACGACCAAACAATCGTTCAGTCGACTAATTGGGGTCAGCCTTAATGCAGGATTAGACCCACACATGGGATAATATTGCGATACGTAACTGTATCGATCCCCCTCAATCACTAGTACATAAGATAAACAATAAAATGCATAACATGGACTGACTACTCTCCATGTGAGAAGTGGTCTCACCCTTCTCGTCCTGCTTGGCACACTCTGAGAAGATGTCCTGAAGGCTCGTGTTGATGCGGTCTCGGTGGAAGTAGTGGGACTGGAAGAACCGTGTCCAGAACTCCTTCTCTGTCAGGTTATGAGGAACGTTCTCACCATACTTCTGTTTCACTGGGAGGAAACGTTAAGTTTGTCAATGACAGGACACTGGTGTGAGACAAAAAAAACATGGCCCTTTTGGAAGGTTGGATACCTTTACTTATCCAATCAGATCAGTGAGGAAGGAAGGAAGAAAAGCAGCATTTGAAGGTAACATATATAATATAAAATATAAAAAATATAATAATATAGATCACATAATATATAATTAATACAATAATATAATAATATATAAAATATGAATATATATATAATATATATATATAATAATATAATATATAATAATCTGCTGCATATAATATATAATTAATATAATAATATATATAAATATATCATATCATATAAATAATATATATATAAATGATATAACTTATCAATAATATATATATAAATTATATAATATATAAATGATATAATATGTAAATGATATAACATATCAATAATATCATATAAATAATATATATAAATAATATAATGTATAAATAATGTAATAATATATAAATAACATATATATATACTTTTTTACCTTTATTTAACTAGACAATAATAATAACATATAAATCATATAATAATATAATATATATAATATATATAAATATAATATATATATAAATATAATAAATAATATAATAACATATATAATATATAAATATTATATATATATAACATTGATAATATATAAATAATAATAATATATCATATATAAATATATTAACATATATATAAATAATATAACATAAATAATAATAATAATATATATAATATAATAACATATATAATATATAAATCATAATAATATATAAATCATAACATATATAAAATAATAACATATATATATTAATAATATAACATATATAATATATACATAATAATCATATATAATAATATAATAACATACATAATAATAATATATAAATCATATATATAATATATTAACATATATAATATATAAATAATAATAATATATAAATCATAACATATATAATATAATAACATATATAATATATAAATAATAATAATATATAAATCATAACATATATAATATAATAACATATATAATATATAAATAATAATAATATATAAATCATAACATATATAATATAATAACATATATAAATAATAATATAACATATATAATATATAAATAATATAAAGAACACATGGCATTTAGCAGACTTTTTTTTAATCCAAAAGAGACTTAGTCATGCATGTATTTATTTGAAGGTATTCCAACAGGGCCCATAGTTTCATCATGTACCTGCTTATAGAGGACAATCATAATGTATCAATCACTAGGTAGGTGGACTGACATTATTTCAACTCTTGCCATTGGTTTACATGACATAAAAGCCGAGGTATCTTACCTGCAGGGTACGTCCTGAAGATAGACTCTATTATGTCAGAGGTAAGGTTGTATCTCAGGCCGTTACAGCCATCTGTCTGAGGCCGTATGTCCGCCTGAAATAACAAAAAGATATGACCACTTTATCCATTCTCCACCATTTACACTCCCTGCATCCTAACATTCTGTGTTTTCTCCAGGAATGTGCAGTACTCTGCAGTACTCCTGCAGTACTCTGGACTCCCCACACATTTAAAAGCATTGGATTGGTGTAACCAAGGGCTAGACAGAGAAGGACAGATTAAAGAGACAAAGTGACAGGGCTAGACAGAGAAGGACAGATTAAAGAGACAGTGACAGGGTTAGAAAGAGAAGGACAGATTAAAGAGACAGTGACAAGGCTAGACAGAGAAGGACAGATTAAAGAGACAGTGACAGGGCTAGACAGAGAAGGACAGATTAAAGAGACAGTAACAAGGCTAGACAGAGAAGGACAGATTAAAGAGACAGTGACAGGGCTAGACAGAGAAGGACAGATTAAAGAGACAGTGACAGGGCTAGACAGAGAAGGACAGATTAAAGAGACAGTGACAGGGCTAGACAGAGAAGGACAGATTAAAGAGACAGTGACAGGGCTAGACAGAGAAGGACAGATTAAAGAGACAGTGACAGGGCTAGACAGAGAAGGACAGATTAAAGAGACAGTGACAGGGCTAGACAGAGAAAGACAGATTAAAGAGACAGTGACAGGGCTAGACAGAGAAGGACAGATTAAAGAGACAGTGACAGTTTAACCTGTTGGGGCTAGGGGGCAGTATTGAGAATTTTGGAAAAAATATGTGCCCATTTTTAACTGCCTCCTACACCAACTCAGAAGCTAGAATATGCATATTATTGTTCAGGTTTGGATAGAAAACACCCTAAAGTTTCTAAAACTGTTTGAATGGTGTCTGTGAGTATAACAGAACTCCTATGGCAGGCAAAAACCTGACAAGGTTTCATGCAGGAAGTGGCCTGTCTGACAAGGAGTCGTTCTTCTTGCCTCTGTTTATTGAAGAGTAAGGATCTTAGCTCTAACGTGACAATTCCTAGGGCTCCAATAGGCTCTCAGAACCCGGGAAAAACCTGAACGATGACGAGGCAGCCTCAGGCTGAAACACATTATCGCCTCTTCCAAGTGTCCCATTAGGTGACAATAGAACTAGGCGCATGCGCGATTCGCCCCCGTGGAGTATTTTCATTCGGCTGTTTAGCTTATTGCAGATTCCCGGTCGGAATATTATCGCTTTTCTACGAGATAAATTGCATAAAAATTGATTTTAAACAGCGGTTGACATGCTTCGAAGTACAGTAATGGAATATTTAGAATTTTTTTGTCACGTTCTGCGCCATGTGCGCAACTGTGATTTACAAATCTGAGATGGTCATGAACGCAAGAACAAAACGTCGCTGATGGAACATAACGATGGATTATTTGGGACCAAACCTACATTTGTTATTGAAGTAGAAGTCCTGGGAGTGCATTCTGACGAAGAACAGGAAAGGTAAGACCATTTTTCTTATAGGAAATATGATTTTGGTGAAGGCTAATCTTGCCGGGTGTCTAAATAGCTAGCCCGTGATGGCTGGGCTATGTACTTAGAATATTGCAAAATGTGCTTCATCCGAAAAGCTATTTTAAAATCGCACATATCGAGTGCATAGAGGAGTAATGTATCTATAATTCTTAAAATAATTGTTATGCTTTTTGTGAACGTTTATCGTGAGTAATTTAGCAAACTGTTAGTAAATTCCCCGGAAGTTTGCGGGGGGTATGCTTTTTCTGAACGTCACATGCTAATGTAAAAAGCTGGTTTTTGATATAAATATGAACTTGATTGAACAGACATGCATGTATTGTATAACATAATGTCCTAGGTGTGTCATCTGATGAAGATCATAAAAGGTTAGTGCTGCATTTAGCTGTGGTTTGGGTTTTTGTGACATTATATGCTAGCTTGAAACATGGGTGTCTGATTATTTCTGGCTGGGCACTCTCCTGACATAATCTAATGTTTTGCTTTCGTTGTAAAGCCTTTTTGAAATCGGACAGTGTGGTTAGATTAACGAGAGTCTTGTCTTTAAATAGCTGTAAAATAGTCATATGTTTGAGAAATTGAAGTAATAGTATTTCAAACGTTTCAAAAATCGCGCCACTGGATTCAAGTGGCTGTTACGTAGGTGGGACGAATTCGTCCCACCTGCGCCAGAGAGGTTAACGATGGAAAACATTGGTTTTAGGGATGTGCATCTTTCCCTTTCGATACAAAAGAGGAATTATACGTTTAGTTTGAAACGATTCGGTGCAAATCGGTTTGATTAGAGAATGACGCGAATCAATGCGATATGATGCACAAACATTTGTTGCATAAACACATATTTTCCATTATGCTGCTAATGGAGCTCATGAGCCGGGCCTGTCTGAGCCGGGCCTGTCTGTCTGAGCTGGACCTGTCTGTCTGAGCCGGGCCTGTCTGTCTGAGCTGGACCTGTCTGAGCCGGGCCTGTCTGTCTGAGCCGGGCCTGTCTGTCTGAGCCGGGCCTGTCTGTCTGAGCTGGACCTGTCTGTCTGAGCCGGGCCTGTCTGAGCTGGGCCTGTCTGTCTGAGCTGGGCCTGTCTGAGCCGGGCCTGTCTGTCTGAGCCGGGCCTGTCTGTCTGAGCCGGGCCTGTCTGAGCTGGGCCTGTCTGTCTGAGCTGGGCCTGTCTGAGCCGGGCCTGTCTGTCTGAGCCGGGCCTGTCTGTCTGAGCCGGGCCTGTCTGAGCTGGGCCTGTCTGTCTGAGCTGGGAAATGTAGCCAGACTGTCAAAATAAAATATAATCTTACTGATCACATACACATATTGTCCCCCCACCTTGGTTCTGAAATCCCCATCACCAAATAATGAACTTGTCATTTTTGAAGATTGTGTTTGAGCTAGTAATGTACCAATATTTACAGTTTACAAATGAGCTATGACATAACCAATGAAGATTCAGTATACTAAACATTCGGAACACCTGCTCTTTCCATGACATAGCCTGACCAGGTGTACCCAGGTGAACCCAGGTGAGAGCTATGAACAATTATTAATGTCACTTCAAATCAGCCTAGATGAAGGGGAGGAGACAGGTTAAATAATATTTTTTAAGCCTCGAGACAATTGAGAGATGGATTGTGTATGTGTGCCATTCAGAGAATGAATGGGTAAGACAAAATATTTTGTTGCTTTTTTGAGCGGGGTATGGTAGTAGGTGCCAGGCGCACCGGTTTGGGTCAAGAACTGCAACTCTGCTGAGTTTTTCCACGCTCAACAGTTTCCTGTGTTTATCAAGAAAGGTCCACCCACCCAAATGACATCTAGCCATGCAGTACCACCTGGCGAAAGTCACTTCTGTCCTCGTTATGAAATGATCAACTTTACCCTGTATATTTAAAATCCACCATAAAAACTACCAAAACTATTGGTAAAACTGAACACTGAAAATAAAATCTATTGTAATAATCCCCATTCAGGAAGTATAACCAGATGAAGCTTACTTTTATTACGGTAAAACACAATTTTCAACAGCGCATAAAACAACAATAACCAAATTACATTGGTTGTTACACAACTAATAAATCCTGATATCACGCAAGCCATTTTAGCATTTGAATGCTGAAGGTGCCCGTTGCAGACGTGCAAGATCAGTAACAGGCGTCGGTCAGCGTGCGAAGCTGAGCCCAGTTTGACTAAAGCTACTGATATTCCCTGGTTGTTTAGCATGCATAATCACGTGTAGATCAATGCCTGTCAACACAGTTCCATGCAGTTCCACGCTGAAGGAGAGGACGCATCAGTCGTCACAATAGATGAGAGGTTATTTTCGGAAGGTAGAAAGAATGTTAATACGAGAAAAACATTTTATTGAACCGGCGATTCGTAAGTTTGAAATGATTCTCTGACCGATTGCGTGCTACATTTCGATCGGTTTTGGGCTCCGCGGACCGTTGCACTTGTATCTTAAACATTTGAAATTGGGGGCCAATGAGTATCGGTGAATTGTTACACGATATTCCCTTTATAACGCACCATTTTTGACCCAGAGCCCATGGGGAATAGGGACGCAGACATTGCTTGCTGAGCTCACCAGGAAGGCTGCCGAGATGCCCACTTCCTGCTTGTTGTTGGAGAAGGAGTGGTCCACGCTGTTCATGCTCAGCCGATTGGCCCAGAACTCTTCAGCACTGATCACCTGACTTACGACCAGATCCTTGTACAACTGGAACAGCACCGGATCTTCCTGTAACATTCTAGAGAGGGAGGTGAAATACAAAAACGGTATACTAGCAGGAAGTTAGCTTACTTTGATGAACAAACACAATTAACTATTGATTTTTCTGGTTCATTAGGAAATCTGAACTTAGTTTGTGTTTTTGGTTGTCGGTTAGACCATACCCATTTCAAGCCTATCTTTCCAACACATACAGTAAATATTATATTTAAGTCAGACAATCTAGTTTTGCTATCTAGTTTCGGGCTAAGTGGTATAGCTTTGGAATCCTTCTGAGGTTAAACCGATGGAGATCTGGGGTGTATTCATTAGTCACACACTGCTGCAAAACATTTTTGCAACAGAATTCTTTTTGCAAAGAAAACAATATTTTCTATTGTACACATTCAGGTAGGTTACTCCCCGTTTCGTTCCGTTTGCTTCCTAGTGAATAGTCCCCTGTCTCCCCCCCCATCTGTCTGTGTTGTTGTTAGGGGGTCCTGTAATTTGTTCCTCACCTGTTCTTCTCCTCCAGTTCCTTGTTAGCCCTCTTCTTGAACTTGGGCAGCAGCTGCTGCAGAAGGTCCTTGGCTGCATCGCGGTCTTTCAGGGCAGTGCTCTCGTTGGAGAAGTGGAAGTTGGTGCTCTCCCCCGTGTGTAGGATCAACTGCAGCTGAATCTTGGCCTTGCCGTCTGGGCTGATCTTCTGACCTGCAAAGGGTGGGGAGAAAATAGGCTACTAAGTTACTACTATAAATACTACTCATTATATACATTCTGATTACTACTACCATCCAAAGTAACAACCCTCACGTATAATGTCAACCGTCAATGCTACCGTAGCATGGTGTAGGTGAGTACTACAAACACTACTGCCTCTGCTCAAGCTTTTGTAACGTAGAGAGTACTGCACTTGGCTCTGCAGGATCTCTGTTACCTACGACCTCTACAAAGGCACTAGTTAATCTGTGTACGCCGTGTTCCGACTAGCCAGTGGCCTAAAGGGCAGAAGCCTCTCTCTCGTTGATATTTTATAGCGTGAGAAAACTTTCAGATTAAGAAAAATGTCCATGTCCTCAAAATAAGCAATTTATCTTACAGCAGTCATAAAATTAAGGAATATTTTTTTTTAAACTATTAAAATAGCAAAGACTATATACAAGCAAGTAGGCTGTGTAAGCTCCTAGACAGGATGGTAGCCCGGTAACCTACTGATAAGGGAATTTATATGTTTAAAGTAATGACTAAAGAATTCCACCCTGTAACGTAATTATTAGACTATGTGAAATGTATTAGAATAATTAAACTATAATCCAATAATGTAAGGGTGAGAAATGTGTGACTGAGAAAACACAGAGGACAATTGAACTATACATGACCTGACCTGGTTGGAACTCTGAAAAACCTACGACAGGAAAGAGGCCCTGTCAAGGCCCCTCTAATCTAGGGAGGAAGGGAACGGCATGGAACTGCCAGCTTGGTAGAATAGTGATAAACGAGGAATGTGAACTGTGGAAAAAGATACAGCCCACCTACTGTTTTTGTGTGTGTATATGGGGGGGTTATAAAGACTGCTCACATTTTGGTTGACTTTAGAACGTTCTCTGAATAAAGAACAATGAACCTTTTGCAGAATCTGAGTCTTTGCCTAATTATTATTAAACCCAGGGTCTTACAAACCTCGGGGATTGGTCAAAGCTCAAATAATTGTTTAGTTATCATCAGTGGGATTAAAAATTCTCGTGACACCTACTCACAGCGTATGTCAGCATACTGGTGGCTAACGGTAAAGCGGTCTTTTCCCTCTGGTCCCCAGGCTATCCTCTCTGCCATCAGGTAGAGGGTCCCGTCCTGCTTCCTCTGTCGGACCCTTTTCACCACCAGCAGCACCTCCTCCGACAACGCTGCCATGGCTGAGAGGAAAGGAAGAGGAGAGGAAGGGAATATACCTATTATTGGTTAGCTAAAAAATAACCTGATTAGAATTTGTGCTCTCAGAAAGTATTCACACCTCTTGACTTTTGCCATGTTTTGCCTGTATTAAAAATTGATTAAATATACATTATCATTCAAAAGTTTGGGGTCACTTAGAAATGTCCTAGTTTTTTTTAAAAAGAAAAGCACATATTTTGTCAATTAAAATAACATAAAATTGATCAGAAATACAGTGTAGACATTGTTAATGTTGTAAATGACTATTGTTGCTGGAAACAGCAGCTTTTTTTATGGAATATGTACATAGGCGTACAGAGGCCCATTATCAGCAACCATCACTCCTGTGTTCCAATAGCACGTTACTGCTAGCCAGTTACTAGCTAACACCAGACCCAGATGAAGACCTAGCTAGCCAGTTACTAGCTAACACCAGACCCAGATGAAGACCTAGCTAGCCAGTTACTAGCTAACACCAGACCCAGATGAAGACCTAGCTAGCCAGTTACTAGCTAACACCAGACCCAGATGAAAGGGGAAACATATGTATCTTGGCTATAGATTAATAGGGTAAACTTAATTATATTTGCTGCCAACCTGCAGTCAAATATTAGCACCAGTAGAGTAGCTAGTATCTGGCTATATAAACCACACCCATCTGCAAACATGCCTTCACCAATGTTGGTTACAAGGCGGCAATTATTTAAATTAGGTAAGAAAATATCATGTTACCATTGGTGCATTAAAATGAGAGTTAAGGTGATGTCACCTTAGTAATGAATCCAAGTGTTTGACATGAGGGAGGGGGACAAGTAACTTTATGATCAAACTTTATCAACGTAGAAGCAACAGTCATTTATCATACTTTGGTCTGGTTTCCTTCAAAATATCATCCAATTTCATGAAGAACATGATTTTTTTGAATGGACTACCTCATCTCTGTGCAACACACATACAATTATCTTACTATTTACTTACTATGACTGATGTGGTTGTCCCACATCAGTCATAGTAAGTAAATAGTAAGATAATTGCCATCTTAAGACGAATGCACTGTAGGTAACTCTGGATAAGAGCGTCTGCTAAATTACTCAAATGGAAATCTTTTAAAAGGTCCCTCAGTCGTGCAGTGAATTTCAAACACAGAATCAACCACAAAGCCTAGCAAAGGAGGGCATCTTTTGGAAGATTTTTATTTTTTTATTTTTTAATAAATAAGATAAGAGTATCCCTTTGAGCATGGTGAAGTTATCAATACACCCAGTCACTACAAAGACACAGGTGTCCTTCCTAGCTCAGTTGCCGGAGAGGAAGGAAACCGCTCAGGGATTTCACCATGACCTTTTGGTGACTTTAAAACAGTTAGTTTAATGGCTGTGATAGGAGACAACTGAGGTGGGAACAACAACATTGTAGTTACTGAACAAAAATATAAAAATGCAACAATTTAAAAGATTTTACTGAGCTTCATGTTCATAAGGAAACCAGTAAATTTAAATAAATTCATTAGGCCCTAATTTATGGATTTCACATGACTGGGAATACAGATATGCATCTCTAGATCAGATACCTTTAAAAAAAGGTAGGGGCATGAGTTCTCATCTATATGATTCATAGCTATCTATTTACCACCACAGACTGATGCTGGCACTAAGACCGCACTCAACCAACTCTATAAGGCCATAAGGAAACAAGAAAACGCTCATCCAGAAGCGGCGCTCCTAGTGGCCGGGGACTTTAATGCAGGCAAACGTAAATCAGCTTTACCTCATTTCTACCAGCATGTCACGTGCAACCACTTCTAGGCTCGACTACTGCAATGCTCTACTTTCCGGCTACCCGGATAAAGCACTAAACAAACTTCAGTTAGTGCTAAATACGGCTGCTAGAATCCTGACTAGAACCAAAAAATTTGATCATATTACTCCAGTGCTAGCTTCCCTACACTGGCTTCCTGTTAAGGCAAGGGCTGATTTCAAGGTTTTACTGCTAACCTACAAAGCATTACATGGGCTTGCTCCTACCTATCTTTCCGATTTGGTCCTGCCGTACATACCTACACGTACGCTACGGTCACAAGACGCAGGCCTCCTAATTGTCCCTAGAATTTCTAAGCAAACGGCTGGAGGTAGGGCTTTCTCCTATAGAGCTCCATTTTTATGGAATGGTCTGCCTACCCATGTGAGAGACGCAGACTCAGTCTCAACCTTTAAGTCTTTACTGAAGACTTATCTCTTCAGTAGGTCCTATGATTAAGTATAGTCTGGCCCAGGAGTGTGAAGGTGAACGGAAAGGCTGGAGCAACGAACCGCCCTTGCTGTCTCTGCCTTGTCGGTTCCCCTCTTCCCACTGGGATTCTCTGCCTCTAACCCTTTTACAGGGGCTGAGTCACTGACTTACTGGTGTTCTTCCATGCCGTCCATGGGAGGGGTGCGTCACTTGAGTAGGTTGAGCCACTGACGTGGTCTTCCTGTCTGGGTTGGCGCCCCCCCCTTGGGTTGTGCCGTGGCGGACATCTTTGTGGGCTATACTCGGCCTTGTCTTCGGACGGTAAGTTGGTGGTTGTAGATATCCCTCTAGTGGTGTGGGGGCTGTGCTTTGGCAGAGTGGGTGGGGTTATATCCTGCCTGTTTGGCCCTGTCCGGGGGTATCATCGGATGGGGCCACAGTGTCTTCTGATCCCTCCTGTCTCAGCCTCCAGTATTTATGCTGCAGTAGTTTATGTGTCGGGGGGCTAGGGTCAGTCTGTTACATCTGGAGTATTCTCTTGTCTTATCCAGTGTCCTGTGTGAATGTAAATATGCTCTCTCTAATTCTCTCTTTCTTTCTTTCTTTCTCTCGGAGGACCTGAGCCCTAGGACTACCTGGCATGATGACTCCTTGCTGTCCCCAGTCCACCTGGCCATGCTGCTGCTCCAGTTTCAACTGTTCTGCCTGCGGCTACGGAACCCTGACCTGTTCACCGGACGTGCTTGTTGCACCCTCGACAATTACTATGATTATTATTATTTGACCATGCTGGTCATTTACGAACATTTTAACATCTTGACCATGTTCTGTTATAATATCCACCCGGCACAGCCAGAAGAGGACTGGCCACCCCTCATAGCCTGGTTCCTCTCTAGGTTTCTTCCTAGGTTTTTGGCCTTTCTCAGGAGTTTTTCCTAGGGAGTTTTTCCCAGCCACCGTGCTTCTTTCACATGCATTGCTTGCTGTTTGGGGTTTTAGGCTGGGTTTCTGTACAGCACTTTGAGATTTCAGCTGATGTACGAAGGGCTATATAAATAAATTTGATTTGATTTGATTTGTACTCAAAGCATGCGCGGACCAACTGGCAAGTGTCTTCCCTGACATTTTCAACCTCTCCCTGACTGAGTCTGTAATACCTACATGTTTCAAGCAGACCACCATAGTCCCTGTGCCCAAGAAAGCGAAGGTAACCTGCCTAAATGATTACCGCCCCGTAGCACTCACGTCAGTAGCCATGAAGTGCTTTGAAAGGCTGGTCATGGCTCACATCAACAGCATCCTCCTGGATACTCTAGACCCACTCCAATTCGCATACCGCCCCAACAGATCCACAAATGACTCAATCGCACTCCACACTGGCTTTTCCCACCTGGACAAAAGGAACACCTATGTGAGAATGCTACTCATTGACTACAGTTCAGCGTTCAACACCATAGTGCCCACAAAGCTCATCACTAAGATAAGGGCCCTGGGACTAAACACCTCCCTCTGCAACTGGATCCTGGACTTCCTGACGGGCCGCCCCCAGGCGGTAAGGGTAGGCAACAACACGTCTGCCATGCTGATCAATAACACTGGGTCCCCTCCTGTACTCCCTGTTCACCCACGACTGCGTGGCCAAACACGACTCCAACACCATCATTAAGTTTTCTGAAGACACAACAGTGGTAGGCCTGATCACCGACAACGATGAGACAGCCTACAGGGAGGAGGTCAAGGAACTGGCAGTGTGGTGCCAGGACAACAACCTCTCCCTCAATGTGAGCAAGACAAAGGAGCTGATCATGGACTACAGGAAAAAGGCGGGCCGAACTGGCCCCCATTAACATCAACAGGGCTGTAATGGAGCGGGTCGAGAGATAAGTTCCTTGATGTCCACATCTACAATCTATCATGGTCCAAACACACCAAGACAGTCGTGAAGAGGGCACAACAAAACCTTTTCCCCCTCAGGAGACTGAAAAGATTTGCCATAAGACTGCTGAACAATGAATAAAATGGCCACCGGACTATTACATTAACACCCCCCCACCATTTGTTTTGTACACTGCTGCTACTTGCTGTTTATTATCTATGCATAGTCACTTCACCCCTACCTACATGTACAAATTACCTCTAACCTGTACCCCCGCACACTGACCCTGTACCCCCTGTATACAGCCTTGTTATTGTTATGTTATTGTGTTACTTTTTACATTTTTTTTACTTTATTTTATAAATATTTTCTGAACTCTTCTTGAACTGCACTGTTGGTTAAGGGCTTGTCAGTAAGAATTTCAAGGTAAGGTCTACACTTGTATTTCGGCGCATGTGACAAATAAAGTTTGATTTGATAAGGAAATCAGTCAATTTAAATAAATTCATTAGGCCCTAATTTATGGATTTCACATGACTGGGAATACAGATATGCATCTGTTGGTCACAAATACCTTAAAAAAAATGGTAGGGGTGTGGATCAGAAAACCTGTCAGTATCTGGTGTACCCAACAAATGCCTCATGCAGTGTGACATGTCCTTTACATAGAGTTGATCAGGCTGTTGATTGTGGCCTGGGGAATGTTGTCCCATTCCTCTTCAATGGAGTTGCTGGATATTGGCGCCAACTGGAACACGTCAATCCAGAGCATCCCAAACATGCTCATTGGGTGACATGTCTGGTGAGTATGCAGGCCATGGAAGATCAAACATCCACACCATCAGCACCCGGGGAACGGTGGGTTAACTACCTTGCTCTGGGGTAGAACGAGACATTTTTACCTTGTCAGCTCAGGGATTTGATCCAGCAACCTTTCGGTTACTGGCCCAACGCTCCTACCCGCCCAGGCTACCTACCTGGTCTTCAGGATCTCGTCAAGTCACGGTATTTCTGTGCATTCAAATTGCCATCGATAAAATGCAACTGGGTTCGTTGTTCGTAGCTTATGCCTGCCCATACCATAACCCCACCTCCACCATGGGGCCCATACCATAACCCCACCGCCTCCATGGGGCCCATACCATAACCCCACTGCCACCATGGGGCCCATACCATAACCCCACCTCCACCATGGGGCCCATACCATAACCCCACCTCCACCATAGGGCCCATACCATAACCCCACCGCCTCCATGGGGCCCATACCATAACCCCACTGCCACCATGGGGCCCATACCATAACCCCACCGCCACCATGGGGCCCATACCATAACCCCACCGCCTCCATGGGGCCCATATCATAACCCCACCTCCACCATGCGGCCCATACCACAACCCCACCTCCACCATGGGGCCCATACCATAACCCCACCTCCACCATGGGCCCCATACCATAACCTCACCTCCACCATGGGCCCCATACCATAACCTCACCTCCACCATGGGGCCCATACCATAACCCCACCTCCACCATGGGGTCCATACCATAACCCCACCTCCACCATGGGGCCCATACCATAACCCCACCTCCACCATGGGGCCCATACCATAACCCCACCTCCACCATGGGGCCCATACCATAACCCCACCGCCACCATGGGGCCCATACCATAACCCCACTGCCACCATGGGGCCCATACCATAACCCCACTGCCACCATGGGGCACTCTGTTCGCAACATTGACATCAGCAAACCGCTCACCCACACAACGCCATACTTGTGAACTGTGCTTGAGGCCAGTTAGACGTACTGCTAAATTCTCTAAAACGTCATTGGTCCTGTGTGGCTCAGTTGGTAGAGCATGGTGTTTGCAACGCCAGGGTTGTGGGTTCGATTCCCACGGGGGACCAGTACAGGGGGGAAAAAAATGTATGAAATGTATGCATTCACTACTGTAAGTCGCTCTGGATAAGAGCGTCTGCTAAATTACTAAAATGTAAATGTCATTGGAGGCGACTTGTAGTAGAGAAATAAACATTAAATTCTCTGGCAACAGCTCTAGTGGACATTCCTGTAGTCAGCATGCCAATTGCACACTCCCTCAAAAATTGTGGCATTGTGTTGTGTGACAGAACTGTACATTTTAGTGGCCTTTTATTGTCCCCAGCACAAGGTGCACCTGTGTAACGA